>NW_027202270.1:1397500-1505000 GCF_024711535.1 Dipodomys merriami | reverse complement strand
GAGCCCCCTGGGACACGTAGCTCTGGGAGTCGAGACCTGGGGCACAGCGCGGGCTCCGCACCCCAAGCCCACTGAAGAGCAGTAGACCAGTCACCCAGAAAGGACCACACTGCTGCCAGGGCTTTGAGAAGGCTCTAGGCCCATCTGGAATGTTCCAGAAAGAGCCAAGGAGCCCCGCATGGAGAGCATGGTGAGCCTGGGGGTGGGAACTTGACAATGTCCTAGTTTCTTTCTTATCCTATAAACTGTGCTCTTCAATGCTGGAGCTTTCTAGAAACACCCATCCGTCTCAGGAGGGCCAGTCTCAGGCCGAGTGCGTCCTTCATGCCTGAGAGTGGGACAAGGTCGCGGTCTGTCGCCCTCCAGCCCGAGGGGCCACCCAGGCCTGGAGGGCAGCCCGGCCCTGACACTGAGGGGCGGGGGTCCGTCCCACCGCGGGGACCCGACGGGGCGGGCGCCCTGCCACTCCCGAGAGGGCCCCTGAGGCCACGCCAGCCCCCTGCAGCCCCTGCCCTCCGCCCCATGGCTGCCATTACCCAGTTACCCAGAGCTGGGCTCGGGGAAGACAGGGCCGGGGCCCGGGGCACAGGCTGCCTGGGGGGCGTCCGGGGCTCAGGAAGGAGAAGCGGGAGGGGCAAAGGGGCCTGGCCCAGCTGGCCCAACTTCCAGGAGTCCCCAGAACCCCACGTGCACCCAGGGCATCCCCGCCAGCCACGGGGCCGGGGAAGACGGGCTCTGCAAGGAGGAAGTGGCCAGGCTGGCCGCATGACTGCACCCCTGCCCGCTCCTTGCCCTCACCCCTGCCCACACCCCTGCCCGCTCCCCTGCCCGCTCCCCTGCCCTCACCCCTACCCGCTCCCCTGCCCGCACCCCTGCCTGCTCCCCTGCCCACTCCCCTACCCGCTCCCCTGCCCACTCCCCTGCCTGCTCCCCTGCCTGCTCCCCTGCCCGCTCCCCTGCCCACTCCCCTGCCCGCTGCCCTGTCCTCACCCCTGCCCGCTCCCCTGCCTGCTCCCCTGCCCACTCCCCTACCCGCTCCCCTGCCCACTCCCCTGCCCGCTCCCCTGCCCACTCCCCTGCCTGCTCCCCTGCCCACTCCCCTGCCTGCTCCCCTGCCCACTCCCCTGCCTGCTCCCCTGCCCACTCCCCTGCCTGCTCCCCTGCCCACTCCCCTGCCTGCTCCCCTGCCCACTCCCCTGCCTGCTCCCCTGCCCACTCCCCTACCCGCTCCCCTGCCCACTCCCCTGCCTGCTCCCCTGCCCATTCCCCTGCCTGCTCCCCTGCCCACTCCCCTGCCCGCACCCCTGCCTGCTCCCCTGCCCACTCCCCTGCCCGCACCCCTGCCTGCTCCCCTGCCCACTCCCCTGCCTGCTCCCCTGCCCACTCCCCTGCCTGCACCCCTGCCCGCTCCCCTGCCCGCTGCCCTGTCCTCACCCCTGCCCTCACCCCTGCCCGCTCCCCTGCCCTCACCCCTGCCTGCTCCCCTGCCCACTCCCCTGCCCGCTGCCCTGTCCTCACCCCTGCCCACTCCCCTGCCTGCTCCCCTGCCCACTCCCCTGCCTGCTCCCCTGCCTGCTCCCCTGCCCACTCCCCTGCCTGCACCCCTGCCCACTCCCCTGCCTGCTCCCCTGCCTGCTCCCCTGCCCACTCCCCTGCCTGCTCCCCTGCCTGCTCCCCTGCCTGCTCCCCTGCCCACTCCCCTGCCTGCTCCCCTGCCCACTCCCCTGCCTGCTCCCCTGCCCACTCCCCTGCCCGCTCCCCTGCCCGCTCCCCTGCCCACTCCCCTGCCTGCTCCCCTGCCCGCTGCCCTGTCCTCACCCCTGCCCGCTCCCCTGCCTGCTCCCCTGCCCACTCCCCTACCCGCTCCCCTGCCCACTCCCCTACCTGCTCCCCTGCCCACTCCCCTGCCTGCTCCCCTGCCCACTCCCCTGCCTGCTCCCCTGCCCACTCCCCTGCCTGCTCCCCTGCCCACTCCCCTACCTGCTCCCCTGCCCACTCCCCTGCCTGCTCCCCTGCCCACTCCCCTGCCTGCTCCCCTGCCCACTCCCCTACCCGCTCCCCTGCCCACTCCCCTACCCGCTCCCCTGCCCACTCCCCTGCCTGCTCCCCTGCCCACTCCCCTGCCTGCTCCCCTGCCCACTCCCCTGCCCGCACCCCTGCCTGCTCCCCTGCCCACTCCCCTGCCCGCACCCCTGCCTGCTCCCCTGCCCACTCCCCTGCCTGCTCCCCTGCCCACTCCCCTGCCTGCACCCCTGCCCGCTCCCCTGCCCGCTGCCCTGTCCTCACCCCTGCCCTCACCCCTGCCCGCTCCCCTGCCCTCACCCCTGCCCGCTCCCCTGCCCACTCCCCTGCCTACCCCCCTGCCCGCCCCCTGCCCGCCCCCTGCCCGCCCCCTGCCCACTCCCCTGCCCACCCCCCTGCCCGCACCCCTGCCCACACCCCTGCCCACACCCCTGCCCTCACCCCTGCCCGCTCCCCTGCCCACTCCCCTGCCCACCCCCCTGCCCGCCCCCTGCCCACACCCCTGCCTGTCCTCCCTTCTACCCCTTTCACATCAGCTTTTTTCCCTGGCTCCCACCGTCACCACACTGGCCAGGAGGGCTCAGGACTCTGCAGCTACCCACCTGCCTGCCCGCCTAGCGGTGCGGTTTAACAGACAGCAGCTTGTGCGTGTGTGAGCACCCGGGTCTCACAGGCAGACTCTGAGCACCCGCGCCCCTCCCGGTCCCTCTGGCCTCTGACCCTTCCCACGCCCCTCCCGGTCCCTCTGGCCTCTGACCCTTCCCATGCCCCTCCCAGTCCCCCTGGCCTCTGACCCTTCCCACGCCCCTCCCAGTCCCTCTGGCCTCTGACCCTTCCCACGCCCCTCCCGGTCCCTCTGGCCTCTGACCCTTCCCATGCCCCTCCCAGTCCCTCTGGCCTCTGACCCTTCCCGCGCACCAGGTTTCTGCCTGATGGGAGCTGTGAGCGCAGCAGGGGCCGCCCGCTCTCTGGGTGGTGCCACACGGCCCGGTGCCGGCTTCCCCCGCCTGCAGCCCTCACGTCCCCCGCGTGGGTCTGACCTGTTTAAGGAAGACCTCGTGGCCGCAGTGTCCGGAGAGCAGGAGAGCAGCCCGCGCCGCGGGCTCCGTGACCTGTGCTGTCTGGGGCTGCTTGTCTCAGCCAGGCGGGAGCGCGTCTCTGTCCCGGGAAGTCACGGAGTCCCACGCGCAGACTGGCCAAGTGAGGAAGGCCGGCCGTGCCTTCTCCACCGTTCCAGGGGTGGCTGGTGACGGTGCACTTCTGTGGCGGTCCCGTGGCGGTCCCGTGACAGTCCCGTGGCAGTCCTGTGCAGTCCCGTGGTGGTCCCGTGGCAGTCCTGTGCAGTCCCGTGGTGGTCCCGTGGCAGTCCCGTGGTGGTCCCAGGGCGGTCCTGTGGTGGTCTGGTGGTGGTTCCATGGTGGTCCCATGGTGGTCCCGTGGCGGTCCCAGGGTGGTCCCGTGGTGGTCCCGTGGCAGTCCCGTGGCGGTCCGGTGGTGGTTCCATGGTGGTCCTGTGGCGGTCCTGTAGCAGTCCCGTGGCGGTCCCAGGGCAGTCCCGTGGCGGTCCAGGGCGGTCCCGTGGTGGTCTGGTGGTGGTTTCCATGGTGGTCCCATGGTGGTCCTGTGGCGGTCCCAGGGTGGTCCCGTGGTGGTCCCGTGGCAGTCCCGTGGCAGTCGGGTGGTGGTTCCATGGTGGTCCCGTGGTGGTCCCAGGGTGGTCCCGTGGCAGTCCGGTGGTGGTTCCCGTGGTGGTCCCGTGGTGGTCCCATGGCGGTCCTGTGGCAGTCCCAGGGTGGTCCCGTGGTGGTACCGTGGCAGTCCCGTGGTGGTCCCGTGGCGGTCCGGTGGTGGTCCCAGGGTGGTCCCGTGGCGGTCCCAGGGTGGTCCCGTGGTGGTCCTGTGGCAGCCCCGTGGCAGTCCCGTGGCGGTCTGGTGGTGGTCCCATGGTGGTCCCGTGGTGGTCCCGTGGCAGTCCCGTGGTAGTCCCAGGGCGGTCCTGTGGCAGTCTGGTGGTGGTTCCATGGTGGTCTCGTGGCAGTCCTGTGGCTGGGTGGCTGGTGTCCGTCTCATCCCATGGCAGAGGCAGCAGGGCAAATGTGGATGTCTGCAGAGGGCCCTCTGGGCCCAGCCCTTTTGGCCCGGCACGGATTGCGCCTGAGGGTGGGACCCCTTGGCCGGACCTCTTATTACTATTGCCCTGGGGGTTGTTTCTCATCTTCCCTCTGTGGGGTCACGGTGGACTCCTGACCCTCTTTGGTGCCCACGGGCAGCCTGGCGGAGGTGGCCACAGGCCTGCTCAGGGCCTGTGTGAGGCCCCGGGCACTGAGATGCCCAGGAGACACAGCTGCAGACCCCGGCTGCGGGACGCCCCTACCCGGGAAGACGTGTCTCAGGAGACACCGCCGGTAGACCGGGCATGGGGCCATGGAAACCCCAGGTCTGGGTGTTCACCATCCTCAGAGTGGGGCTCAGACTACAGAAGGGCAGAGGAGGGGGACGGAGGGAACTGCAGAGCAGAATGCGGGCAGCGGCCTGCTGGGCAGGGGTGGGGGAATGGGGGTAGGGGGAGGGCAATCGGCAGCAGGCCCTGGAGGGCAGTTGGCAGGAGCAAGGGTCCTGGGCTGCAGAGCTGAGGGAGCCGTGGGGCAGGCATGGCGGGTTGGGCACAGTGGGGCAGGCATGGCGGGGTGGGCAAGGCAGGGCGGGAGTCCTGCAGGTTTGCAGGATGGGGATATGGCCAGACCCCACAGCACCCCATCCTCCACACAGCACCCCATCCTCCACACAGCACCCCATCCTCCACACACAGCACCCCATCCTCCACACACAGCACCCCATCCTCCACACACAGCACCCCATCCTCCACACAGCACCCCATCCTCCACACACAGCACCCCACCCTCCACAGGACCCCATCCTCCACACACAGCACCCCATCCTCCACACACAGCACCCCATCCTCCACACACAGCATCCCATCCTCCACACAGCACCCCATCCTCCACACAGCACCCCATCCTCCACACACAGCACCCCATCCTCCACACACAGCACCCCATCCTCCACACAGCACCCCATCCTCCACACACAGCACCCCATCCTCCACACATAGCACCCCATCCTTCACACAGCACCCCATCCTCCACACACAGCACCCCATCCTCCACACAGCACCCCATCCTCCACACACAGCACCCCATCCTCCACACAGCACCCCATCCTCCACACAGCACCCCATCCTCCACACACAGCACCCCATCCTCCACACACAGCACCCCATCCTCCACACAGCACCCCATCCTCCACACAGCACCCCATCCTCCACACAGCACCCCATCCTCCACACAGCACCCCATCCTCCACACAGCACCCCATCCTCCACACACAGCACCCCATCCTCCACACAGCACCCCATCCTCCACACACAGCACCCCATCCTCCACACATAGCACCCCATCCTTCACACAGCACCCCATCCTCCACACACAGCACCCCATCCTCCACACAGCACCCCATCCTCCACACAGCACCCCATCCTCCACACACAGCACCCCATCCTCCCAGGGGGAGGAGGCCTCAGAGGGCCGTCCTCCAGCTCCACCCTTGCTGTGGACGCTCGGTCTCCAAGGCGGGCAGCGGGGAGGGGCCAGGACGGTGTCCAGCGCCAGCCGAGGCCCTGCCCCTGCCCTGACCCTCCTCGTAGGGTTGTTGGCCCCGAAGGCCCAGGGTGTCCACCATCCATGTGTCTGTGTCCACCAGCGGTGGCAGGTCACCTGGGTGCAGGCACAGGCTCTCCCCTTCCCCGTCCCCTCCCCCCAGGGCAGGAAGGACAGGCCACCTGCTCTCCCTTACCCCACCCCCTCCCACCCTCCTCAGTCCTCCCAGAGCTACATTTCCAGAATCCACTGGAGCTAAGGGCTATGGGACAGTGCAGTTGTGGGCCTGAGGGGCAGAGAGGGCGGTGTTGGGCATCCTCTGGGTTCTCTTGCTCTGCTCTGTGACCTCAAACAAGTTTCTTAGCCTCTCTGTGTCCCACAGTATCATCTGTAAAAATAGATGTTAGGTGTTTTCTTGTTTGTTTTTTGTTCATTTTGCAGGTCCTGGGACTTGATGCAGGGCCTGGTACTGTCTCTGAACTTTTTACTCAACCATGTGAGCACCACTAAAGTAGTTGACTGGAGAGAAGAGTCTCACAGACTTTCCTGCCTGGATCAGCTTCAAAGCACATTCCTCCCAGCTCAGCTGGGCCTGAGCCACTAGGGACCAGCAATAGCTATTTTTTATTTATGTTCTGAAGAGTAAATAAATGTGATCATGTAAGGGGCCATGAATAGTTCCCAAAAGTCAAAAAGTGTCAATACACACCAGTTGTTTATATTAAGAGACCAGAGACTAAAGCCCAAGATGTCACAGAAGAACATTTCCCAGGCCACAGCAATCCTGTGTGTGCAGAGATGATGAATTGCACCGCCGGGAGAAAACTAAACCCCCAGCATGGATTGAATTACAAGGAACGAAGCCACGTCATGTATGCCTACACTGAAATACGGTGCAGGTGTCAAAAATAAAGCTATATCCCCGTGCTGACTTGGAGTGACCTATGGAAGTGTTGTGAATGGAGGAGAGGAGGGGTGGGGAGGATGTGAACTCGGCTCTGCAAAGGGCTGGCTCTGGCGTGCACCGCCCAGGCCCGGGGGTCTCCAGGGCCTGCCCTGGGCTGAGGTTTAGAGCTGCGTGGGTGAGAAACCATCCCTGTGCCTGCAGACCTCGAGGTGTGCCGGCCTCACTCAAACCCAACACCGGGAGGAGGGGAAAGGGAGCGTGGGCCTGCCCCCATCCCCAGGAGCTGGTCCAGCCCCTCGGCCCTGGTGCCTTGGCCCTGGTGCCGGCTGGAAGCGGGGCTGGGGCTCCAGGTCCTGTCTCTGCCCTCGCTCACCGCCTTTGCCTTGTGTCTGATTCTCAAGCCTAGTCAGGGAGTCAGAATTCTCTGGGGTGCAGCTTTGGACATCTGGGGCGCAGAGCCGTCTTTGTAACCTGGCAACCCAGATCACTTTCAGGCTGGTTTGATTACCCAGAAAACCGCGGAGGCCCTCCAGTTCCGTCTCTCCCGTTTTTTGGCAGGCAGCAGCTGGGCGCTGCTGTGGAGGTGGGTGCGGCCGGGGGCAAAGTGACGGACCTGTGCCCCATCTCCCCATGCGGGGCCCCCGACCATCCCAGCCCGTGGCGGTGTCATGGACCTGTGCCCCATGCCCCCACGCGGGGCCCCCGACCATCCCAGCCCGTGGCGGTGTCACGGACCTGTGCCCCATCCCCCCACGCGGGGCCGCCGACCACCACAGCCCGTGGCGGCGGTGGGGCTGGGGTGTCCCCGAGGAGCATGCCCCCGAATGATGCATTTCCTATCGACCTTCATGAGCCGCACCAGCCTCCCTTGCGAGTCTGCTGGCTGTGGGGAGGGTGGGAAGGGCGGGGCGCGGGGGCTGTGGGAGGCTGTGGGGAGGGTGGGAAGGGCGGGGCGCGGGGGCTGTGGGAGGCTGTGGGGAGGGTGGGAAGGGCGGGGCGCGGGGGCTGTGGGAGGCTTGGGGAGGGTGGGAAGGGCGGGGCACGGGGGCTGTGGGAGCACTGCAGAGTCGTTCACCAACACTGCCTTCCAACTTAGTGCTAGAACCCTGTGCGTGTGTAGATAGAGTGAGCGCACACACGTGCGTGCACAGGGGTGTCAGGTGTGAGCACACGGGTGTGCACCGTGTGAGGGTGACACTGCTTAATGGGGATGCACATGTTCTCCTGCTCACCGAGCTGGCAGACAGCACAGCACAGAGACACAGATCGGGCCAGGAGCCTCGTGTCAGAGCCCGGCCTGGCCCCCGTCACGTGCAGCTGAGGGAGGAGGAGAAAGCGCCACGTCCGTCCCTGGGCGACTGGCGCTTCCAGAGCCACAGCGGAGTCCTGGGCGTCCTGGGGAGCCGGGGATGGAGGCCGCTCCACGTCCCTGCCTCTGAGCCTGGCCTAGAGGAGCCGCGGCCCGGCCACCCTCGCCCACCCTGGAGGCCGGCGGTTGGCCAGGCCCAGGCCAGCACCGCGCCAGCCACCGAGCGGGACCTGAGACCAGTGCTGCGGCTCTCCCACGGCAACACCCAGGCCTTCCTGAAGGTGGTGCGGGAAACACCATGCAGTGTTCTGCTGGGCCGCCCAGTGGGGGCGTCATCCCTCCCTGCCCGCCCGCCCCAAGCCACGCTGCCTGCTTACGCCACTGGCCTCAGAAAGGGTCTTTGTGGTGTGAATGAATGTCTGAAGGAGCAGGTCGTCTAGATGAAACCTGACCCAGTGTCTGTGTCATCACGAGAGACCCTGGGCACTGGAGACAGGGAGGAAGCGGGGACGCGGCTACAGAGACAGAGAGCACACCCGCGTGTGCACACACGGCCTCGCTGAGACCACGCCCGTGTGTGCACACACAGCCTCACTGAGATCACGCCCGCGTGTGCACACACAGCCTCGCTGAGACCACACCCATGTGTGCACACACAGCCTCGCTGAGACCACGCCCGTGTGTGCACACACAGCCTCGCTGAGACCACGCCCGCGTGTGCACACACAGCCTCGCTGAGACCACACCCACGTGTGCACACACAGCCTGACTGAGAGCACACCCGCGTGTGCACACACAGCCTTGCTGAGAGCACGCCCGCATGTGCACACACAGCCTCGCTGAGACCACGCCCGCGTGTGCACACACAGCCTCGCTGAGAGCACGCATGTGCACGCACAGCCTCGCTGAGAGCACGCCCATGTGTGCACACACAGCCTCGCTGAGAACACACCCGCGTGTGCACACACGGCCTCGCTGAGAGCACGCCCGCGTGTACACAAACAGCCTCACTGAGAACACGCCCGTGTGTGCACACACAGCCTGGCTGAGAGCACGCCCGCATGTGCACACACAGCCTCGCTGAGAACACGCCCGCGTGTGCACACACAGCCTCGCTGAGACCACGCCCATGTGTGCACGCAGCCTCGCTGAGAGCACGCCCACGTGTGCACACACAGCCTCGCTGAGAGCACGCCCGCGTGTGCACACACAGCCTCGCTGAGAGCACACCCGCGTGTGCACGCACCTTCCCTGGGGTCGTGGAGGGGCTCGGCCTTGCTGGGTTTCCATCTCTGATCTCTGTGACTCAGCTATAATGAAGGGCAGCTGCTACACACAGCCGCCAGCTACAGGAATGTGACTGCAGTCTGAGCAAGCCGGCACAACCCGTCTGGTACCTGGGTCCATGGTGGAGTCTGCTTCGCCCCTGTCCGAGTGCATGTTAACTTTCTTTCACATTTAAAATGGCGCGCCCATCTCAGAAAGTGACAGAGAGATCCCAGACACCGTCCCCCGTGTCCCCAGGGTGTCCTGGTGACACCTGGTGTGGTTCCAGTCTCCAGATGCTCTCACTCTGGGCCACCCTGCTGCTGTCTTGCTGAGCCTGCGCATGCGTGGCGCGCCTGGGTCCTGTGGAGCCTGCGGGTCCGGCCCGCCTCCACCGACCACGAGGAGCAGCCCTCCCGGGCCTCCGGGCCCTTTACGGCCACACCCTCACTCTGTCTCCCTGACCCCAGCGCCCTCTCACCGCTTCACACCCATGGCCTCGCTGTTCCGAAACCTCCTGCACCCCGAACCTGCCGCGTGTTCCCACAACTCCCTGCAGGTGCACGCTCTGGAAGCAGCAGTTTGCCCACTGCCGAGCTGTTCTGGTGTGGCCGCTCAGCACGCACAGCTGCAGGACAGCGGGGTGGCCTGGGCGTGGGCACGCTGCGTGCCGCCAGGCAGATCCCGTGTGGATGGGACCTCACCTCTGGGATCAGCAGCAGAGCGGCGGAGCCGGGCCAGCAGCCGGGCCAGCGGCGGAGCCGGGCCAGCGGCGGAGCCGGGCCAGCCGCCTAGGACACAGTAAGCTTGGAAGGATGTAAGACTCCCAGCTGAACTGACGTAAGACCTGACTCTCATTGTGTGTCACAACATCTTAATCCACAAATATTGAATAATTGAAACACTACCCTGTCTATACATATGAATGTTATAAACACATTGTATTTGTCTAATAAATTATGCAACTTTTTGTGTTCATGGGCTTTCAACATTTTCAAACACTATACAGCTGAATTAGAACAAAAATCAAAGAAGTGGAGGTGTGGCTCAAGTGGTAGGGCCCCAGTCTTGAGCAAATAAACCAAGTGAGAGCATGAGGCCGTGAGTTCAAACCCCAGTACTGGTCCTCCACAAAATTAAAATGAAAACCAACACTGACAGGTGTTTTTTTTTTTTTTTGTCTTTTTTCTTTTTTGGTACTGGGGATCAAACCCAGGACGCTGCACTTGCTAGGCAAGCACTTTGCCACTGAGCTACATCCCAGCCCTGACAGTTTTTAAACTACAAAATTTGTATCCATTTATGTTTTTTTGTAATTGTGGATCTATTCTAATTATGTTTACTAGCTTATTTTGTGATTTCTCTTCATTCTGCCTCATTTTGAATTGATTACCTTTTAAAATCCATTTCCTCTTCTACATTTCGGATTTATATAAATCTACAAGGCATGTCTGGTCCCGTGGTGGTGCCATGAAGATTTTAACACACAGACTTACTCAGAACCCAAACTTCACTTAGGATTCACACTTGGAAGTAGCTCAGGGAGCTGGAACTGGTTTGAATTTCATCATACCACCAGCAGTTAGTACTGTTTGATATGTTCTTCCTGTCCTCCACCTCGTTGAGATTTATTTATTTATTTATTATTACCATTATTATTGCAATGCTGATGATGGTGATTTATATTGTCCAGTGTTTTCACTCTATACTTTGCCTTTGCTACTCAAAACCTTTGTTATGGGACTATTTTTTCTCTTCCCAGACAGCTTTTTTTTTTTCTAGTTTTTCTGAAGTGGGTCTCTGGAAAAAACTCATGCCATGCAGTTTGTTCTAAGATTCCAGGGCTCAGGACGTGCCGTTTGGCATTTGTGACCCATGGACAAGCTGAGTGAGCTGGATGGAGATTTGCTCCGGAGCAGCTCAGGACGTCTCCCGACCCGTCACGGAGGGAAGTGCGGGAGGGGAACAGATGCTTCCCACACGTGCTCACAGGACGACTGGGGGGTCTCTGTCACCCTTCCAGGTATGTGTATGTACATGAAGAGAAGATTTCAAACTGGAGCCAGGTGCAGGTGGCTCACGCCTGTCATCCTAGCCACTCAGGAGGCTGAGATCTGAGGATCATAGTTTGAAGCCAGCCCAGGCAGGAAAGTCTGTGAGACTTTTCTCCAATAAAAAAGCCAGAAGTAGAGCTGTGGCTCAAGTGGTACAGTGTTGGCCTTGAGCAGAAAAACAAAGTGTGGGACAGTGCCCAGGCCCTGAGTTCAAGTCCCAGGATCAGCACATTTTTTTAACTGGGTCTCTCACACGGGGATCCTGCTCTCCTCTGCATCCTGGCTGAGTGTACCACTCCTGCACACCTTCCTTCCACATCCCAGTTCTCCAACCTGGTTTTGGCTTCACCAGGTTGTGGAGGACTAGTCATTTGTTATGGGAGATTTCCAGGGGCCATGTACAAGTCCTTCACCCTCCCTCGCAGGCCCTGCAGACCATGGATGCATCTAAAAGGCTCTGTGCGCTCACTCTTCATAGTTAAGTGAGAAGGTGTTCCGGGCACACCTTCAACCACGAACACTGGATCTCCTGATGTGCACCTGCGGATGCCCCGTGTCCTGACACACCTGCGGATGCCCCGTGTCCTGACACACCTGCGGATGCCCCGTCCCCTGACACACCTGCGGATGCCCCGTCCCCTGACACACCTGCGGATGCCCCGTCCCCTGACACACCTGCGGATGCCCCGTCCCCTGACACACCTGCGGATGCCCTGTCCTCGACACACCTGCGGATGCCCCGTCTCCCAGCATGCACAGGGACCCTACACTAGAACACTCTGCACCTGGCATCTTCGTGAGCACGCTGTTGCTGCCATGTGTGCACGCCGTGTGTGGCCGGCACAGTTCTCTTCTGTAACATGGGTACAGCAGTAGGGTTTTGTGATGATAGGCTTATGAAGACATAAGCAGGCCCAAGAAGAGGGCCCTGGACCCAACGCCCTGGGCTGGACCTCGGAGGCCTCTGGGGGAGCTGAGATTCCTGGGCCAGGCAGGACTGTTGCGCCACCAGCCCCGGCTGGCCTCCTCCCCAGCCTCCCGCCGGGGGAGAGGGGCACCCCACCCGGGCTCCCTGCCGCCCGCAGAGACCAACACAGACAGGATTACCATGAGCCTGGAAAGGCAGCCGACGTGCCTGGAACCTTTGGAAGTGATGCCCAGGGCCAGAGGTCAGGATGGCTCGCCCACGTCACGGGGAGCCTGGGCCTGTGGCTGGCACAGCATCCCGTGATGCCGTCTCTGCTCTGCCCTTCAAGGGGGTGTGGGGTGCTGGCAGGCCCGTAGATTTCAATCCCCTCTTCCCTCTGCCGCAGGCCTGCTCCTTTATGTATCCAGGGGGAATATTTTTCATTATCCTCCCTCTCGATTTAATTAATCCACATCCGTAATGAACCCTGAAATTTCAATTAAACACATCATTACTGATCCGAACTGGTGGTAGATGAAGACTCGTGGCAGACTTGCAGGGTGAGTGGCTGGGCGGGGCCGGGGCTGCGCCCCTGGGCTGGGCAAGGCCGCTGCTGGGGGTCGGACCTGCTGCTTCCCGCCCTCCTGAGCATGCGGCAGAGCCCGTCAGAGGCGGGCGAGCATGTCCGCATGTGCCCACGATGCCCTGCGTGGACACGTGTGTTGGACCGGCTGCACATGCGGCTCTTGCCCATACGCGTGTGCCAGTTGATGGGGGTGGCACCAAGTTAGAAGCATTTTTGCCGCTGGGCTGTCCATGAAGGGCCCGTACCCCATCCACCCTCACTCCCTGCTCTCTCCCGCCTGCCTCACCCCTTCTTCCAGCTGTGGCGGTGTGGCTATCCGCAGCCACCTCGTCGCAGGCTAGTCCATTCCTCCCGTCCAGGGCACCAGGCTGATCTATCCCCCCACTGGGGAGGGCCTGTCCCTCTGGGAGACCTGCTTGTCCGGCCCTGGCAGACCCCCGCTGCTCACCTCCCCACCCCTCTCCCCCACTCGGTGTCAAGAGTGCCCTTTGCCATTGTCGCTGGGGACAGCGGTTGCCACAGGCGCTCCCGCTCTTCCTCTCTGATTCCTCCACTCCACTCTGGAAGGGACCCCAGGCTCTTCTCATGACAGCTTCTATCCCTCCTCCAATACCCTCCTGAGACAAAAGCCAGCAGCCCCTGCCCCCACGTGGCCCTCTTGCCCGCGGTGGGGCCTCTCAGGAAGGTCCCGGAGCTTGGTGGCTGCTGCTGTGACTGCTGCTTCTGCTTGGGCCCCAGAGACCCGGGCGATCCTGCTTCCCTGGCCCCCAGAGCGGGCCCCACAGGGCAGGCCCAGACACTGCCCACCTGCCCCAGGAAGGCCAGGGCCTCCATGTCCATCTCATCCTCACCCTGGCCCGGAGGGGACCCACGGGGCAGGGAGCCCAGGGCCAGCACCTGCCCGGCTCACTCTTGGCTTGAAGCCCGGTGTGACTCTTGGCCCGTGGGTGACTTTGATGGAGGCGATGGGAGAAAACACATCTGCAGGGAGTTTGGGACTTCCCTTGGGCTTCCCTTGGGCTTCCCTCTGGCCCACAGGTGGCCGGCGGGGCTGTGCTGCTCCTTGTGGAGATGGCCCTCACCCACACACACAGAGACGTGCCACCAACCCACCCGCACCGCCTCCCCGCGGGACACACCGTGCCTGGTGAACGGCTGCTGGAGCTCGGGACGGTCCGCTGGGCTCAGCCACCACCCCTGCCCATCCTTCCGGCCTCTCCAGCAGCACTCCTCAGAGAATGTGACACAGCAGGATGCGTGTTTAGGGTCTGCATCGGGTCTCTTCCCCTGAAACAGTGGTGGAGACAGGACGGGCGGGGGGGGCACTGGGGCGCTCTGTGTCCCTGGGGAGCCCTGCACGGGGGCTGCAGCACACAGGGCAGCGGTAGAGATGGGGGGCACTGGGGCGCTCTGCACCCCTGGGGAGCCCTGCACAGGGTCTGCAGCACACAGGGCAGCGGTGGCACCCAGGTGCAGCTTTGCTTCAGCACAAAGCAACAGAGATGATGCGTGATGGGCGCAGAAGGATGCAGGTCCGTCAACTTTATTTGTAAACATGGCGTCTGGCCCGGCCTGCACTGGGTCTCAGCCAAATCCACACAGTCCCTGCAGCGTGACAGGCACATTGCCCTGTAGTCAGGTGTTCACATGCACTTGGGGGCAACCTGAGTAAACCTGCCTGTGTGTGTGCACATGTGTGTGTGCGTGTGTGTGTGTGAGTGCACACACATGTGCCAGTCCTGGGGTTCGAACTCAGGGCCTGGGCCTTTTGGGCTCAAGGCTGGTGCTCTAACACTTGAGCCACAGCTCCATGTCTGGCTTTTTGGTAGTTAATTGGAGATAAGAGACAGACTTTCCTGTCCAGGCTGGCTTTGAGCTGCGATCCTCAGATCTCAGCCTCCCGAGTAGCTAGGATGACAGGCGTGAGCCACCTGTGCCTGGTGACACTCCTGTTGTGTATGCGGAGACTTCACGTCTGCTGACGTGTGTAGTTATCATAGCAAGAGTAAGGCCCACAGTAACACGCGTGGGAAAGCTGCTACTTTTGTTAAGAATCTTAAGGTGCTACATTGACAGAGAAGCGGATCACCAGCTGTTGCCATCATAAATTACAGCAGATGAACAGGCATTAATTCCTTTGTCATCCCAGTCCTTGCAGAGCCAGTTTTTAAATGAGAGGGTGGGGAGTAGGGTTCCATCTTTTATACATTTCACAAAATAACCTTTGGAAACCACATGATGTAACTTTTGTTCCTTGAAGGAAAGCTCGCCCAGCACGCTGGGCCACTCGTGAGTTTGCAGTAAAAACAAAACGTCAACTTTTCTACCTCGTTTTATAGACATCCCCATGGCTACCTGGGAGAAACGATTCTCAGTGCAGCTATCACAAAGGTTAGGGTGAACTGAAGGGATGGAAGGGAGTGGGCGGTCCCCTGCCCCCGCCAGGGTGAGCGGCCAGGGCGCGGGGCCCGTGGCACCCCCGCCCGCGGTCTGAGGTCCGCCTGGCACAGAGGCCCCCAAGCACTGCAGTGCCCCGAACAGTGCCAGGCTCATAGCGGGCTTCCCGTAAACACTTGTGAGTGGAAGGGGACGTGGCACACAGCACACTGGGAGCGCACTTAGTAACATCGGGAAACTGTCCGATTCGGCCCACCTTCCCAGGTGTGCTCCGGCTTGGCTTGGGAGGTGTCTGAGTCACACTGTGCCACCACGTCCAGGTGTCTGCCGCCCACGGTCGAAGGAGCGCCGGACACAGCAAGAGCACACCATCTCCACCCAGGGTCTGCAGTCTCATCTGACAACGCGACAGTGCACCTAGATGTTTCTGAGATCCTTTAGTAAAGGAGTTTGCATTTTCCTTCTCCCAAGGCCACTGCGGCCCAAGGTCCTCTCCGGGAGCCCCTCAGGCCCTGCGGTGGACCCCTGCTCCCAGGCCTCTCCTCCTCCCCCCCCTCCCAGCTCTGCCTCCCCTCAGAGACCCTCCATGGAGCAGCCCCTCCACCCTAGCTCTACACTCAGGCTGAGTATCAACCACATCCTGGCCCACACATCATCCTGGCTGGGTGGGGGCCACTTGGGCAGATGCAGAGAACCAGCAGCCCACAACAAGAGTGCTCATGGACACAGGCGGCCATTCTGCTGCTCACTACTAGGTCATTACCCAGATCCACAGAGCCCCCCAGGTTGTGATTCTCAGCCTCCCCGGTGACCGGCTGTGCCATCACCACGAAGACGCATGGGCAGCAGGCATCTCTGGGTCCCTACAGGTGCTGGGCAGCTCCACAGGAAATATGGGGCCCGTGGCCTCTGCTGGGTGGACAGGCCCCAGCCCGCCTACCCACCACAAGCTCCTCTGCTCCCTGAGCCAATGACAGGAGGGAGAGCAGGCAGGAAGGAAGGGAGCGGATGTCGAAGAACACAGTTATTGGGCAGGTGCTCTAGGAGTCTCCCGCATGGATGCTGTGTCTGTGGAAGGGGGAGGCGCCAGGGCCTGCGGCGGTGCTGGGAGGATCCTCCCAGGAGACCAGCGGATCTGAGGGTCTGCAGGGAGGGGGCTGTCCTCTCCAGTACCCCCAAGCCACGCCTGTCTGCCTCAGGCTGTGGTCGTGAGGACAGTGGGAAGAAGCCAGGAGTGAACAGCGTAACATCTACATGTCCTGGCATTCTAGTGACAGACTGGGGTCCAGAGACACAGGTTCCACCTGCCACCTGGAGCTGGCCAGAGCGCTTGTTCTGGACACGCAGGGCCAGCGGTGTGAGCTCAGCACAGTAAAAATACTGAAATCACACGCTCCGCAGTGATTGCAGACAGCGGGATTAATGCTCTCATCAAATGACCAGTTACGAGGTGTGGGGTATGAGGGACGAAGCCCTAAGATTCAGAATTATGATTGTGTGAACGGACCCATAGCTCTGATGAATAGATTTGGACATCTAGAAGCAAATTGGCCTGTCTTAATAACTTACTGTTTTATTAAGGCGAAATTTCAAATCAGCGGCACAGGACTGATTATCCAATAAGTGGTATTGTGACTTTCAAGAGAAAAATCAGGTTAGATGATGTTTTACGTCTTGCGGAGGAGGGTGAGTGCTTCTGAGGTAAATATTTAGCATGCGCATACCAGGTGGAGCCGAGAATTTCTAGGGGTTGAACAGCGGTGCGAAGCTGGAAGGGAAAGTTCAGCGGATGAGTGGATGCCAGGATCTGGACACCGCCACCGTGGCTCTTGGAGGTGAGGAGGGGGGACCACGTTTGCCAAGTGATAAGGGCAGGCACTGGGGAAGGAGGGTCTGCAGCCCCCGCGAGGCACTGTCCCGTCCACAGGGGTGAGAGGCAGGCGCGCCTCCCCTGCCCCCTCTCCCATCGGGGAGGATGAGAAGCACGGGACGGAGAACCTTCTCTTCCCAGCCCGCCCAGCACCTCCCACTGTGAGCAGGTGACAGAGGGCTCCCGGCCTAGGCCCTTCCTCTGAGTGGCTCCAGGCCACATGTGGGCACCCAATGCACTGGTGAGGAATATATAAAGTATATGTATGTATATATGAAGTATAAGTCAGACGGAGTCATCACCGCTCACTACAAGAAGCAGATCAGCCCGCGGAGAGACGGCAGCCGTGGGGCGACAGTTCACACAGACACGACAGGACGAGGGGGAAGCGGGCCTCCCAGAGCCGCGTCCTCTGCAGCTGCCAAATTCTGGGGCCCTGCTGCTGGCTGGTGAGGACACGGCGTTTCCAGAAGGAAATGTTCTGGAAGGCGCCAGATACCAGCATACTCGGGGCAGCCGTGGGCTCGGCCCCCGGGTGACCTCCAGCGACCCCAGGCTGCGTGGCATTCCGTGTCCGCGGGCACCAGACCCCACGCTGCTCAGCCGTCTTCACTCCACTTCCACGCTGGCCAGATCTGACAGCTTTAGAACAAGCACTGGTAGTTTAATCTGTGCTTATTTGTTGAGATTAGTGAACGGGGGCCACACAAGTCTGTGAGCCAGCTTGTTAGTTTCTGCAAAAAATAAATAAATAAATCTGGGGTTTGATGGGGGTGCATCAAATTCAGAGACTCGTTGGGGGAGAAAAGCCCTCCGTAAAGCAAAACTGTCAGTGGCTTGAGAAGCTTAGACGTGTCTTGTGGATTTTGGCGAGGATGCTTTTGTGTATCTTCTGTGAGATTTACTCTCAGAGTTGATGGCTTCAATTCCATTCTAAATGCTGTCTTTGGTAAATTTCCCTTTAAAAATAACTGTGTGTGTAACTCACACGGAAGTTCATTCAAGGTTTGTGCACTGATTTTAGGTTCAGAAGTTTGTCAGATTCACTGTAACTTATCACAGTTGGCCTTTAAATTATTTTAGACATAGAGGCCTGTGAATAACTTCCCAGAGGCCACCTTATTTCATATTTTTCTTAATGGTTTCTGGTTTTGATAATAAACTAAGAAAGCCATCTTGACCTCAGGATGGTAGGACAAGTCTACTTACTCTAATCAGGCTTTTTACGACCAAATAGTGTAATACATAGAACTGTCCCTTTTCAAATGGATTTTTTTTTCAGTTTAAGAGTGTTTCACTTTTTCTGCCTAAACAAACTACTCATTTTGACAAGGTAAAGAAAAGTCTTCTTGGAATTTTTATCGGTATGGCAGTAGATCCTATTTAAGAATTATTGTCAGTTTTACAACACCCACATTTTCCATTCATGTACATTTTACATTTATTCAGGTCTCTGGATCATTTATCTTAACATGTGGTTTTAAGAAAAGTGGGAAATTAGATAAAGCAAGAACAGCAGAATGTTGATACATATTGACTGAATGACGGCTCGAGGCATCCATTACTACTCCATCTTCTTGACTCTGGCATGCATTTGAAAATCACCAATGTGAACTTAACACACACACACACACACACACACACACACACACACACACACACACACACACACACACACACACACACACACACACACACACACCCTACATCTACCTCCTGACCTAGCCCTTTGCTTCTGAATTGTTCTGCTTATTGGCAGAGAACAGGATTTTTCTCAACACACGCTTGATGCTGTTACACTGTCTTTATGAGCCATAAAACCAGCAAAGGTTGAATGCCGCCCTCTGCTCATTGATTTGTATAAATGGAACACAAAAATTCCTGAGTGCTCTTCAATAATTCATGGTTTTACACACATACACGTCCACTCTGGTGCATCTCATGGAGATGGTTGCCCGTGGCTGGACAGCTCCTGGGACCGTCCCGGTGAGCGCAGAGCAGGGATCGGAGCGCCAGTCCAAGGCACCTCTCACCACCTGCCGGACGTGATGGTGCCACAGTGTGGCTGCCCGCGGGTCCCCAGAGTGCCACGCCAGCCCCTTGTCCAGTCCTGAGAAAGGACCGTCTGTGGGCCTGCACTGTGCTGCTTGGGGTGTCGGAGGGTGTCACTCTAGCAGGGTCTGGGAAGGCCAGTGGGTCCCTGCTGTCTCTGGTCATACCTTGAATGTCAGGGATTTCCGTCGAAGTCTGCCGGGACCCTGGTTTGTCTCTCAAGGGCGGGCCCCCCATGCTGGCACCGGCTCAGCCCATGCTCTGCTGGCTTCTTCTTCCGGTTATGGTGTGGTCTTGGGAGGAGGTGTCAGAGCCTCTCTCTTGTTGTACCAGAAGTTTCTATTGCAATACACACCTTACAGGACAGTTGTGAGAACACACACACACGGGATTTGTGCAGAGTTTGTACTTGAAGTGCGTGGCAGGGTATTTTCTAGTCTTGAGGGCTGTGGTTTGGCACTGAGTGGACGCCACTTGCCCCGGGCACGTCAGGAGGTGGCGTTGGGACAGCGCAGAGGTGGAAGTTTCTCTAGACCACGCGTCCCTGACTGACCTCAGAGAGGCCCTTCTCATAGAGGGCTGGCCGGGGCTGCAGCAGGTGTCTTTGCAAAGGGAAGGTTAAAGCAGGGTTCTGTCACCCAAGCTGAGGGCAGCGGCCGGTGCGTGGGGCAGAGCACTTCTCGCAGGCTAGGGAGAGCTGCAGGACCTGTGACTGCCCGAGCCGCCTTTCTCAGGTGATTTTGAAGAAGTCAGGAAGAGGTGCAGGAAATGGGGGCAAGAGGTCAGGAGGCCCTGGGGTGAGAGCTGGTGTTTTAGAGGAGGAAGAGGTGATTGAATGTGACTGTTCGCAAACACACACACCAACTAACCTCCCTCTCCACTGTGGGCTTGTGCGTGGTCTCTCCACACGCTTATACCACTTTTATTTTGATACAACAGAATGCAGTAAAGTGGAAATGCTTGGCACAGCGCCAGCCAGGTTAAGACACGAAACGCTCACCATGCCTCCAACAATTCTCTCATTTTGTACTTTCCCAGCACATTCCTAACTTCTATTTTCTTGTTGCCCTATAATTATTTCCACAGCTTTAAAAAGATATGCTTCCCATAGAAATTTAAAATCAAATTACTGGACATGAATCCACCACTATCACGGCACCGACTTCTTTGCCTAGTGTAAGGACCTCACATGTTCCTCTTAGTCTGTCATTTGCTTTTAATTCCATCAACTCTCCTGAAGTCTAAAAGATATGGAGATCCCATATGTCAACATTTCCATTTATGGACTGAATTTCATCTCCTGATTCTGAAGACCTTCCCCACCCTAGAATTAGCTTAAAATTATATTTTGTTGTAAAGATGCTGTCAGAGGGGCTGCAGTCCCATGAGTAAGGTAATGAATACGCTTCTTGTCAAATTGTTACCCCCACCTTTGTGTTTCTCCCACTGTCCCTCCCCCTACTCCTCCCCTGCCAAGTTGTAAAGTTCATTTCCAACATCGCTTTCTTGGGAGTATCACTGTTGCATTGGTTCACCCTTTGTCCTTGTTTTGCCATTTTGTTATTCCCCTTCCCTTCCCCAAATCAGATAAACATATATAAAATGCATGGTACCAAAATAAAAAACAGTGACCACTGCGGATAAACCCAAGGGAAAAAGAAAAAAATAAAGCAGAAAGAAATAACTTGATATAATATATTTACGGCAACAAGGTCAACAACAACAAAAGAGACCTCTTGTTTCCATATCTTGGAGTTCCTTTCAATTAGCATCATTTTATATGGTCATATGTACATAGCTTTTGGGCTATTGTGATCCTCTGCTAGGACTACCTAGATATATACTAATTATTACAAATGAGGGAAATGACGGAGCCTATATTTCTTTGGGTCTGGCTTATATCGTTTAATATGATTTTTTTCCAAGTTGTTCCATTTCCTTATGAAGGGGCGATCGCATTGTTTCTGATGGAAGCAGAGAATTCCACTGTGTGTGTGTGTGTGTGTGTGTGTGTGTGTGTGTGTGTGTGTGTGTGTGTGTGTGTGTGTGTGTATCATATTTTCTTGATCCATTCATCTATTGAGGGGTATCTGGGTTGGTTCCATATCTTAGCTAAGGTAAATATTGCCGCAATGGACATGGTTGTGGTGGTAACTTTAGTATGGCCTTGCTTGGAATCATTTGGGTAAATGCCCTGGTGTGGGATTGCTGGGTCATAGAGGAGCTCTATGTTTAGTCTTTTGAGGAACCTCCATACTGCTTTACAGAGTAGCTGAACAAGTTTACACTCCCACCAACAGTGCAGTAGCATTCCCCTTTGGCCACAACCCTGCCGGTATCTACTATTTATTTTCTTGATATTGGTCATTCTAACTAAGGTAAGGTACAATTTCAATGTGGTTTTGATTTGCATTTCTTTTATGGCTAGCAGTGTTGAACATTTCTCCATGTGTCTATTGGTCATTCTTATTTCCTCTCTAGAGAAGTCTCTTTTTAATTCTTTAGCCCACTTATTAATGGGATGGTTGTTTGTTTAAGGGTTTGTTGATGGGGAATTTAATTTTTTGAGCTCTAGGTATATTTTTGATATGAGACCCTTGTCTGTTGTATGGCTAGTAAAGATCTTCTCCCAGTCTGTGGGCTTTCTATTTATCTTGCTAGCTATGTCCTTTGCCATGCAGAGGCTCTGCAGTTTAATGTGATCCCATTTATCCAGACTTTCTTTGATTTGTTGTTTCTGAATCTTTATTTAGGCAGTTTCGACCTGTGCTAAGGAGCCCTAGTATATCCCCTATTCCTTCCTGTAATATTTTCAGGGTCTTTGCTCTTGCCTCAAGGTCTTTGATCCATTTAGAGTTGATTCTACAACCCTAGAATTTTCTTCTGCAGTGGTTATAATTAAACAAATGGGGAAGTTATTCATCAGGAATCTGTTTTGAGTATGCTATGAATGGGAATCTAAGTTTTTCAAATGGGAAATCTATTTTCCCAATACTACATATTAGATGGTTTACATACTGACCTAAAACACGTTTGTCAGCTAACATGTCATTTTGCAGTACATTTGCCAATGGCAGTCTCATTGATCGGTGTCTGTACGTTTTTGCTAGTGTCTAATTGACCTGTTGAATACTACTCTATAGTTTGATTTATGGGAGGTGGGCACTGTCAGACAATTTTCTTGCTAATTTTTCTGCACTTAGGATTCTCTGAGTCTTATATCAACTTTTCAAGTAAAGCACTCCCTTGTAACATCAATTGGAACTGGGTTGAATTTCATGCAGAGTCTGGGAAGACTCTACAGCTTTACCTACTAAAATTTCTCTGCAAACAAGAAAGGTTTCTGAACCGAGCCCCAGGGTGGCCTCCAGGAAAATGGTGTGCTTTCCTCCAAATGGCCCCGGGATGCTCTTGTTAAGTGTGCTGCTGGGTAACTGATGCCTTTTCTTCCAAAGATGAGCACGCTGAGCGCTGCAGGGGGCTTGGCCTCCCGCAGAGCCAAATCCTCAGGCTGGGAACAGCTGACCTGAGGGTCACCTCCTTGTGTAAGCAGGAAACTCTAGCCTTGGCTTCTGAGAAGCACCCCGGTCACGCGGGGTTCTGGCCCACCCCAGGGCCCTAGTTAACCTCACTAACCTCTTTCTAACCCTGTCTGCCAACGTAGTCACCTTCTGAGGTCCTGCAGGCTGGGATTCCCACGTGGAGATGGTCGCTCTTCCCCTCACGAGCTCTGACGACTTCCCTGTGACTCCCTGGAGCTGCCTGTGTGTAATGACATCACCGTGAAGTTTATTCCTCCATTCTTACACTTGGCTGTTAAGTCTTCAGAGTGCACCCCGAAGGGCCACGTGTTGAAGCTAGGCTGGATTGAGAGGTGGTGTTAGCTTTAGGAGGCGGGGCCTGGAGAGAGGAAGTGAGGTCGCTGGGGGTGTGGCTTGACGAGGCAGTAGAGGAGAAGGCCCTGCTCCTGGCCCCTTGTTTCTTTGTCTCTCTCTGCCACTCCGCTACCACAGAAGCAGCGTCGGCCCAGCGCCTGCTCTTGACCATGATGTACTATGCAGCAAAATCACGTGGAGCTCAGTAGCCACGGACTGAAGTCTCAAGACTGAGCCAGGGGGACGCACTTGTACTTTAGCTTGACTCTCTCAGCCGTTTTATTCTAGTGAAGGGAAGCCGACTGACTCACACATTCTAAGAAACGTTATGGTGCACAGCCTTGTGAATAAGGCCGAAGAGCCTCTGCAGTGTGTCCGTGCCTCACAGACCCTGAGGATGAGCCAGAGAGTGTGAGGAGCCCATGGACTTGGTCACCCTCGGGCTGCTCAGCTTTATGAGCCTGCACACTGGCTCAGAGAGCTGTAGCTGACTCCACCTCCCTCTGCCCAGAGAAGCCAGGCCATGGGGTGCAGCTGTCCTGCTGGGTGCTGACCAGGGCCCCACCTCACCTGGAAATCGCTTCACACATCCTGCTGCTCTTCCAGATTTTGTGCCAGCATAGCCCAAACCAATCTTGCACAGGTGACCACAGTTTACCTTGATAGTCCTCCGCTAATCACCCTCCATGGGCTGCACACATTCTGTGCTTCAGGCTGACCCAAGTCCTGATTTGACTCTGAAATTAGAGCTCCATTAGTCTCTCTGAAGTAAATTTCCATGAGCATAATAATAATCCATTACCATACAATAATCACGCTGTAGGGGCTGTGTGCCCACAAGAGCAAGCACCTGCCAGGGCATCTTTGGTCACATTTGTAACGACAACCCTTCTGGCTAGTGGGCTGAGGCTTGTGCCTTGGGCTGAGCAGATTCTGCGAAACCAGGGGAACTTATGCCACCGCGGGGCCTGCTTTCTTCTGTCTGTGACAAATGCTTCCAACCGCCTGCTCTCCACACAACGTGTTGCTTGCTCATTATTTTCTCTAGCATTTTCAACTTCGAGCGATTTCATCTGGTGGAGCTTTAGGCTGTCCATCTTCTTCAAACTACAAGAACAACTGAGATTTGGTTAGCAGGCCCACGTGTGTGATTTGGTCCAGTTTTCCTGATCATAGCCAGTTTTGACCTTGGACAATCTCAAGCTTCCGTGGCTGTCAGTCAACAGCCATTCCAAGATTCCTAGAGGGCTTTCCTGGACCGTGTGGCCCCAAGGCACAGCTGACTCCAGGTGGACAAGCGGCCTGAATGAACAGAAGGCCTGGAGGGACTGGCCACAGCTCAAGTTCAAGGTCATGGGGCCACCACACCAGGCCTCCTCTCTGGCAGATCACCAAGGTGTGGCTGGAGATGGCCTGGCTAGAGCACTCAGGTGAGAAGCATGTGCTCCGGGTTACTTGTCCATAACTGAGCTGGAGTGGAGCCAAACCTCTGGTAGGTTAGAGTGCTAGGGCCCAGGCCTGGAGTCCCACCTGCAGCTCCCGAGGTCAGACCCATGCACCCAAAATCCCACCCGCAGCTCCCAAGGCCCCATCTTCAGGTCCCTGGGTGTCAGTTGGGGATCCCTGAGGTCTTACTTGTTTCCTGGGATCTCACCGACAGTGGCCTGCATCCTGCAGGCAGTCCCCGGGCCGGCCTGGGCTTCCTGCAGGTCCAACTTGGTACTGAAGTCCCGCTTGCAGTCCCCAGGTCCCGGCTGGGGTCCTGAGGTCTCACAGTTTTGGGATTTCCACCATCACTTCCTGACTGGGAAGCCAGGGTTCCCAAGGCCCCCTGTGCTCCCCAAACCTCATCTGCAGTGTTCTGGCTTCTGAACTGGAGGCAAAGTCCAGGTCCTGCCGCAGTCCCCAGTGCTCCCCACACCTCGCAGTGCTCCGCCCATCCCCAGTGCTCCCAGTGCCTCGCAGTGCTCCACCCATCCCCCATCCCCAGTGCTCCCCACGCCTCGCAGTGCTCCATCCACCACCCATCCCCAGTGCTCTCCATGCCTCGCAGTGCTCCGTCCATCCCCAGTGCTCCCCACACCTCGCAGTGCTCTGCCCATCCCCCATCCCCAGTGCTCCCCACGCCTCACAGTGCTCCGCCCATCCCCCATCCCCAGTGCTCCCCACGCCTCGCAGTGCTCCGTCCACCACCCATCCCCAGTGCTCCCCACGCCTCGCAGTGCTCCGTCCACCACCCATCCCCAGTGCTCCCCACGCCTCACAGTGCTCCATCCACCACCCATCCCCAGTGCTCCCAGTGCCTCGCAGTGCTCCACCCATCCCCCATCCCCAGTGCTCTCCACGCCTCGCAGTGCTCCATCCATCCCCAGTGCTCCCAGTGCCTCGCAGTGCTCCGTCCATCCCCAGTGCTCCCCACGCCTCGCAGTGCTCCACCCACCACCCATCCCCAGTGCTCCCCACACCTCGCAGTGCTCCGTCCACCACCCATCCCCAGTGCTCCCAGTGCCTCGCAGTGCTCCATCCACCACCCATCCCCAGTGCTCCCCACACCTCGCAGTGCTCCGTCCACCACCCATCCCCAGTGCTCCCAGTGCCTCGCAGTGCTCCATCCACCACCCATCCCCAGTGCTCCCCACGCCTCGCAGTGCTCCACCCATCCCCCATCCCCAGTGCTCCCAGTGCCTCGCAGTGCTCCACCCATCCCCCATCCCCAGTGCTCTCCACGCCTTGCAGTGCTCCGTCCATCCCCAGTGCTCCCAGTGCCTCGCAGTGCTCCACCCATCCCCCATCCCCAGTGCTCCCCACGCCTTGCAGTGCTCCGTCCATCCCCAGTGCTCCCCACACCTCGCAGTGCTCCGTCCACCACCCATTCCCAGTGCTCCCAGTGCCTCGCAGTGCTCCCAGTGCCTCATGGTGCTCCGTCCATCGGCCATCCTCTGCACACCCTTCCCATCCCTGGAGCAGTGGAGATGTAAGGCTGGGATGAGTGACTCTTGCATGCATGTCTTCTCTACAGCATATGTACTGTTTCTAGAACCATCTGCTTATACAGGGGTGGAGAACGCTGGCCCAGAACATCAGTAGGTACACGACAGGATACATATGTGTGCTCCTGTTGGCTGCCCAAGGCTGTCTGCCTGCACTGATACTTTGTATGTCCCAGAAATGATGTAATAATTACCCAAATGGCTCTCGGCAGGAAAACCGAGTCCTGTCCCTGCATTGGTCCTCAGTGTTAACCAATAGGCCGGTGGGTGTCTCCAGATCTGGTAATTGGGACAGCATCAAATGAACACTCCGTATGTCAGTCCTAAGCACACACGGCAGCCTAGTGTCATATCAAGGTCACTGATTTCATTTAAAGAATCCCAGAGGGCACCTGACCTCAATTTTTATAATTTCCTCACTGAAACTCAAGAGCAACTTCCTCGTCGTTCCCTATTATCCCTTTGTTGCTCAGAAAAGTTAAAGTTTAAATGGCAATTCTCTCCAGAATTTGATATCTGCCCCCAAACATTGTCAGTTTAATTGCTAACTGATTCTTTAGAAAATTGAATCGTATATTACATGGTTGCTATGCGCTGATGGCCGGGGAGAAGCTGGCAGAGACCTCGGCAAAAGTTAACAATGTCTGTTTCAAGCTGTGAGCGCCTTATTGGAAGAGTTTCTAGCTGAGGTTTTCCTTCCTTTAGTTTTTTCCATTTCTTCTTGTTCTTTTAATTTTTCACGTGTGAGCCCCGAGCTGGCTCTGTGTTAAATTAGGATTACCGCATGCAGAATCCCCCGCCCCAGGGGCTTTCCCCGCTTACCTTCCCACAGGTTGATAAGGAAGAGGCCTGCTAATGTGGGCAAAGCTAGGAGAGGCGGCTGAACACCATGGCTCACGCCTGTGGTCCTAGCTACTCAGGAGCCTGAGATCTGAAGACTCACAGCTGGAGCCCTGGCAGCAAAGTCTGCGAGACTCTCGTCTCCAATTACTGAGCAAAAAGCCTGAGGTGGAGGGGTGGCTCAAGTGGTAGAGCAGCAGCCTAGAGCCAAAGAGCTAAGGGAGAGTGTGAGTCTCAGGGTTCAAGCCCCAGTATGGAGACACACCCCCAAAAAGAAACTTCAAAGTGAGGCCTGGAGCCGCTCCTGCTCTACTGTCTAGCATAGGAGAGGCAGGGACAGAAGGCCGCCATCCCCTGGAGCCAAGGTCTGCCTGTGGGTACAGGCCTTGTGCCTTTGTGGTCTCTGATTCCACACAGACGAGTGTCAGCTACTCGTGGGAGACCAAGGATGGGAAGGGAGGGCAGAGGCTGGACAGCACACCAAGCTGACCCAGAGTGGACCGGGCTCGCTCTTCCCTCAAGCAGACCTGTCACTGCCGCTTCCAAGTTAAAAACTGGCCATAGCCAGGCAAGTTGGGAGGCGGTGCCCAGCACGGCACTCCAAAAAGACAGCGCCAGCCAGCGCCACCTTCCCAAGAACGCGACTCTGCCTCCTGCTGCCAGCGGCGGGCTGGTCGCTGCCTGCCGGGATGGAGGCCCCGGAGCCCGCAGAGTCCAGCCAGGGTACAGGTGCTGGCACCACAGGGACAAGCTAGGGAGCTTCCCAGAAAATGAGCGGGAAAATGCCTGGGGAATGGCAAGGCCTCCCTAGATGCCCACACACGGCCGCGCCCACCCCCTCCAGCCCCGCGAGGCCACGCCCACCTCCTCCAGCCCCGCGAGGCCACGCCCACCTCCTCCAGCCCCGCGAGGCCACGCCCACCTCCTCCAGCCCCGTGAGGCCACGCCCAC
The DNA here is from genome assembly GCF_024711535.1 of Dipodomys merriami. Lineage (NCBI taxonomy): Eukaryota > Metazoa > Chordata > Mammalia > Rodentia > Heteromyidae > Dipodomys > Dipodomys merriami. The sequence continues at coordinate 1,477,318 of NW_027202270.1, read as the reverse complement.
CTCCTCCAGCCCCGCAGAGGCCACGCCCACCTCCTCCAGCCCCGCGAGGCCAGCCCAGGCCCGCCCAGGACCACGCGTCACCTGCAGGCCTGAGAGGGGCGGCCGACGGTGGTGTTAGTCATGACCTCTGGAGGGTCATGCTTAGGATGACAGGAGGCCCCCGTGTCCCGGTGCTGGCCTCTGTATCCCCCACTGGCCCCCCATTTCTTCTCTGGTCAGACTTTCTCTTTCCGCTCCTAGGATCAAACTGTGTTATCTTCCTGGTACCCCTGGCCTCCATCCTGTCCCTCCAAATCCTTAGGCTGCCCACAGTGTCTGAAGCGCCCCCGATCTGCTCTGCACACGCCTGTCATCCTGGACGACCCCGAATGTCCCCCGCTGCGTTGCTGGCCTCGCTGTCTGCCAGGTGCGCGGCCGGCCCTGGGCTGATGGATGTCTGTCCACCCTGGAGGTCAGCTTCCCGTCCCCGTGACTGTCGTCATTCCTGCGATGTCTCCGGAGGAACCTGAAGCCGCGCTCACTGGCTTTGACCCAGGGACCTGAAGCCACGCTCACTGGCTTTGACCCAGGGACTCACTGCTCGCAGGGCAGGTGTCAGTGTGTGGCCTTTGGGCTGGGCCCTGCCCTGCAGGCGTGAGTTCTCACCGCAGCTGCGTGCCCCTTGCGGTCAGCTCCCTCCCCGGCGTGCGGGACCCCGCGGCCTCCTCGCCAGCTCTGTGCACCTCTGTACACCCACGGTGGCCACGCAGCCAGTGCGCGCAGGTGTGACCTCTCATGTCGGGGTACTTTGAGGGGCCTCCCCGTGGCCGCTCAGCTCCGCACAGGCCTTGCCACGTGAGGCCCCGGTGCCGGAGGGGACCCTTGCCCCGGGAGGGGGGCAGCCAGCGCAGTTCACACCCCAGGATTTGTTTTTCTCCTCCTCTCGGAGGAGGAGCCCCATCCATCCGTGGGACCGCGGCCCCAGTGAGCGACCTGCTCCTGAGCCGCAGGCTCGGGTGCCGTCCCCGGGGCCTGTGTGACATCTTGGCTCTGGGGACCCAGGGCCAGCTCTGCCTCTTGCTGCTCTGCTGCGCCTAATGCTCCAGCGTGGACGGGGCAACGTTCAGATGGAAGGGCTCAGAGCCCCTGAGTGCCCCTTGGGTTCCTGTGGGAGCCCCGTCGGAGGGCCCCGTGGGTCTGAGTCCAGCTGCTGTGTCCTGCTTCATCCTAAGCTCTCCGGGACTGGGCGTGAATTCAGAAGTCTGTCCCTCCTCCCTTGCTCGTTTCCTAGAATGTTCTATGAGCATCTGTGCCCAGCTGTGAACAGGGGAAAGGCGGGAGGGGTGAGAGAGGCCTTCCCTCCCGCCCGGGGACTCCCAGAGCACCAGCCTTCTAGAAGATGGAGAATAGGGATGACCATGCTGTTGGTTTAGCTCTCCGGTGAGTGGGGCAGGGGGTGGCCTGGAGCAGGAGGCTGGGACAGAGGCGGCTGGGTGCCTTGGGGCCCATGAGAACATGGCCTGCAGATCAGGTCGCCACGGCTGCCGTGCAGCCGCCGTGGGGTCTGAACCCTGGGCCTGGGCGCTGTCCCTCAGCTCTTCAGTTCAAGGCTAGTGCTCTACCACTTGAGCCACAGCGCCACTTCCGGCTTTTTCTGCCCAGGGCCTCAGGCATGCAAGGCAAGCGCTCTACCACTGAGCCACCTTCCCAGCCCCTGGCTTCTTTTTGGGATGTTTTGGACCTGATGGGCTGGAGCCATGTTGGAGATGTGTGTTGGGAGCGTTCAGCTGCCGAGGGCCTTCAGAACGGCTCCTTGGTTAAAGAAGAGTCTTATCTTTCAGACCTGCTCCTTAAAAACCCTGGGGTGAATGAGCAGGGTGTTAACCCCCCCTCCCCCCGGTCCACGGGTCTGAGACTCCGACAACCTTGTGTGCACATCACCTGCATCCATCCGGGGACTGGCTCACCTCGCAGCATGCTCACCCTCCCACCCGTGCTAACTTGTAGAAGCGGGCCCTGGGCCGTGTCTTCCGTGGCCGGTTTCACCCAGCACGCTCCCTTTGGGTGCTTCGGGTCGTGTCCAGCGTCGGCGCCCTCCTCCTCCAGAAGGCCGGCGAGGCCCGGGCCGCGGCCGCATTCCTGATCCTCCTGGCCGCCGCCTCCCCCGTGCAGCTCTCCCCAGGATGCGGAAATGCCACCGGCACCCTCTTTTGGTTCTTGTGGGCCTCTCCCCAGCAGTGGGGTCGTGGAGATTGTGCTCATTCTGTTTAATTCCCCCTCCCTCCTCCCCCAGGAGAACACGGCGCTGTTGGCCATGGCTTCGTCTTGTTTTCTTCGTCCAGAGGAAGGGGTTCTGGGGCGTCGAGGTGCATGGGTATCCGGTGTGCACGCCCCATGCAGAGCCTCTGTGTGTCTGTCAGCCTCTGGGAGCAAAGCTGGCTCCCCTGGCCGGCCTGGTCACCAGCGGATCTTTAAGCGCGTTCTGGAAATGGTTGTGCAATTCTTCCTTTGTCCTTCGGGGAAGCCTTTCTTCCTTGTTTTTTTTTTTTTTTTTAACGGCACAAACTCGGCCCTTTCGTGTATCTGGCTCTTTACCTTCCCAGAATACCTGGAAGATTTGTTTACTCATCTTTGTACAGAACTGCCATGCTATGTTCAATGGTTGCTTAGCACGCCGCTGTTTATAGATCACCTTAAAGGGTCATTATTCCTTAAATCTGTTTCTGATTTTAATGAGGACGGCGGCGCTCCCACTGTGGCGTTGGGAAAGGAGATGAATGGCTCAGAAGCAGCTGCTTACAAGGCCTTTCTTGGGAAAATTGCCTTGAAATGTAGCATTTAAACAACTTCCTACTGAAATGTAATTTAATGCAGAAAAATGCTTGTGTCACAGTGTGTAGTTGGCTGAATTTTATAGGCTGAGCACTGAGAGAGAGCAACATCCACCCAAATGTGGGATGTGATCAGAACCCAAACTGGCCCTGGGAAGGGGTCTTGGTCTCTGGGAACCCGGGACCCCGATGGCGGCCGGGACCCCAGGGCGGGTGGGAGCCAGGAGAGACTCTTGGCTCTGAACCTCCAGGACTGGATCAGGGGCCCACGCAGGGGAGGAGTCAGGCCTGGGAACTCACTGGCTGTGGGATTGCAAGCCCCCCCCCAGCTGTCTCCACCCGTGCCTGGCGACGAGGGGCAGACGGCACGATGGAACTGTGGTGTTGGTTCCTGCAGCACAGCACACGGTGCTGAGGTTGCACCCAGCCTTCCCTACAAGCACTTGCCTCGTGGGTGCTTGAGCAAGCCCAGCAGGGCACAGTGATGGCGCAGGAAGCTCCCCAGGACTCACAACCCAACGCCCCTCACCACCCCCCATGGGAGAAGCAGACAGGGCTTCCTGCGCCCCATGCAAGGTGCAGGGGCCATGTGAAGCATGGGTGGGCTGATCTGGGGGGGGGCTGGGCGCCCAGGGAAGGCCCCGCAGCTGCCCGCTCTCTCAGCCCTGCGGCAGGAGCAGCATGCCTCCACAGGTCCCAGGCCGCCTCTGCCAGTGGAGCCTGCAGCCCGGTTCGCTCCAGAGGCCCGGCCCCAGCTCCCAACCTGTCCTGCTCTCCGCTGTGGCCCTCCCGTGCCGCCCTGCAGGGCCAGGAAGTCACTTTAGCTGTCTGTCACACGGGTGTGTGCACGGATGGACATGTACATGTGTACCCGTGAGCAAACATATGTGTGCCTATGTGTCTGCATATTGTATGCATGTCAGAGTGTGCATATGTACATGTGTGTGTGTGTGTGTGTGTGTGTGTGTGTGCAGTGCCCTAGAGATCAGTATGTAGTTGGAATGTTCTGGAGCTGGGGGCTCCAGGGTCTGAGCACCACAATGTCTTTCTCTCTGTAAGTGACCCAGTGCTCCTCAGCCGGGCCTGGCTCTAGAGCAGCTGTGTTCTTGGGTCACCAATGGGAATCCTGGAAGAGTTGAATTAGAAAGATGCCTACCTATCGACTGGCACATTGCATTTAATCATCGACCAACACAAGCATGGGAGTCCGGCTCTCAGAGTCCAGGAGATAAAATGTTGTCTTCCTTCCTCTTCTCAGTGAACTTTCTGCCAGCTGTTCCTACCAGAGAAATCCTGTGCCGTCACCACACGCTTGGCACAGGACGCTGTGTGTGCAGAAGCTGCATCCCCTGAACACAGCCCTGTCTGTAAGTTCAGGAACAAGTCACGTGCTCAAGTTCCGTGATCAGTTTAGTCACTTTGATGCCCTCACGTGTATAGAAACTAAGTCTCTACACTAAACACATTTGATTTTCTCCGTAAGAGCCTCAAGTACTTCATAGGACAAATGCAAACGCATAAAAGAGCTCCCCAAGTTCTGCAAGTGAAAGACACTGAGCGACGCTGGCCTTGCACCCCACAGACACCAATCGTGGATGTCCCTGAAACTTTCCACTCCCGGGTGCCCCCTCCTTCCCTCTGGCAGCCAGGGGGCGGCCGTGGCCTCCGCTGACCCTGGGCACCTGAAGCGGCCTCCAGGGAGGAGGGTGTGGGCCCCAAGGGAGCCGCATCTTCCTCTCAGAGGCCAGTGACTTGGGACCTGGGCAACCGTCCTGGAAGGACCACACGTCCTGGCAGCTGGTGCCTGCGGAGGTGGGCTTGTACCTGCCCCGGTGCCTGAGTGGCTGACCGCCAGCGGGAGGGTGGGCTTGTACCTGCCCCGGTGCCTGAGTGGCTGACCGCCAGCGGGAGGGTGGGCTTGTACCTGCCCCGGTGCCTGAGTGGCTGACCGCCAGCGGGAGGGTGGGCTTGTATCTGCCCTGCTTCTGTCCTTGTGAACGACTTGAGTGTCTGTCTGTCTGAGCCCCTCTTGGGCCCCTGGCGCAGCCTCCTGACCGCAGGGCCATCCAGCTGGTCTCTGCTCTATGGAGTAGCCATTGACATCTGCTCAGCTCCAGTCTGCGGGCTCCAGCTCCCTTCCCCTGCCAGTCCCTCTCCTGTCCCCAGGGGACTCCTGCCCACCCTCCAGCAGGCATCGGAGTGCCGGGCATCCACAGGTGTACGCTTGGAGGGCAGCTGCAGCGGCTGTGGACTAGGGCTGGCGGCGGTTTGCATTGTGGGTCTGGAGCTGCAGGCAGGGGCGCCAGGTACCAGCACAGATTTCTGATGATGCAGGGGGTAGCGTTGAAGCCCCCACAGAAGCGGAGTGGCCCAGGGCAGTGTGGGAGGGCGTGGGAGATGAACGGTGGAGCGCTCAGCAGACTCAGGGCGTGGCAGAGGAGAGCTGGTGACCAAGGCTCCTTCAGGATGCGGAGGAGGGGAGGGGAGGGGAGGAGGAGGAAGGGAGGGGAGGGGGAGGAAGGGAGGGGAGGGGGAGACATCCCAGCCCAGGGAGCCTTGGACCGGAGACCAATGGTAGAGGTGATGCGGCAAGCCTGGGTTTCAACCTGGCTCCCAGGGGTGCGGGAGCCCAGCCTCCTCCTCCTCCTCCACTGCTGACACCCCGGCCGGCTGAATGCCCAGTGCATTTGTGCCCCAGCACTCGCCGGTTCTGAGCCCAGAGCCTCGGAGCCCCTTCCCGCTTCCAGCGGCGTGCCGGCATGGGCACACCCTGGCTCGGCATTTCCTGGCTGTGTTGTTGTTGTTGTTGTTTTAAATCTGCCCGTGCTTCCTGGTGAAATGTTTCTTTTTATGAAAGGAAACCCGACCTTCATGGAGTTCTTTCCTAACATTTGCGGGAGCCACAGTGGGCTCTGGCCTATCATTAGGGGCTCTGGGCAGTTTGGGAAAGAAATAAACATGTCGTCCTAAACGTGTTTTCCATTTTTTCCTGGGAAAACGTGGCTGTGTTCTTGGGAAGGCAGAGGCCCCTCATCACAGGCCTCGGTTTGCAGACCGGGGAGGCCTGGCGTGGCCTCTCTAGCCTGTGCTGTGAAGGGAATCTCAGCCGCGGGAATGAATCGCCAGGCAGCGCTCAGGACCAGCTCCGAGCCTGGACAGAGTCCTACTCCTGCCCCACGGGGAGCGCAGGTGAGCCCCGGGACAATGCCCCAGATGACGCATCAGGCCCCTTCCCTTCAGCCTTGGTACCAGCTCCACTCCTGTGTCTCCCTGAAACGCAGCGGATCTGAATGCAGAACCGAGAACTGAGACCGCTTCTCCACCCGTGGGCAGCGTCTGGCCCGCTTCCTCGTCCTCCTGAGCCCTCCTGCCATCCAGAAGGAGGCCCTATCCTCTCCAGGGGACACGGCAGGCCCCGGAAGCCACTGTCCAAGGGAACTGGTCCAGGTCACGGACTCAAGCTCCCTACCTCCGTCTGGGTATGGTCCCCGTGAACGCCTGGACCCTCCCCACAGCACGGAGCCCCACAGCACTTCGGACTGTGGGGCCTGCTCAGCCCCTGCCCAGCTCAGCCCCTCGAGCCCAGGCCACCCCTCCCCTCCCTCACAGGCCTGGGCCAGTCTTGGGGGCCCCTGGCCTTGCTTCCTTTGCTGGGCCATGACCCTGTCTTGCTGCCGTCCACTAACGGCTGGGGCAGGGCTAGTCAGAGGCAGTCCGCAGCGGCGGCCCTCTGCTCCCAGAGCCAGTGCCGCCCCAGCCCCCAGCGCTGACCCCTCCCAGAGTGCGCGGCAGAGACATCGCCACACGGACTCGAGCTTTAGGCTGCTAGTGCTGCCGGGGCGGGGACACAGCCAGCCTGGTCTGCCGGAAACAAGGTCAGCCTCTAGCAAGGACCCCAGGGAGGAGAGTGGACGCAGCACCCCTGGACTGCTCAGAGTGCGTGCGTGTACGTGGTGTCTGCGTGGGCCTCCCTGGCCCTGCAGCTGCGATCATACAGACATCACTGACGTGATGAACATCGAGAGTCTGGACTCGGCCACAGAAGAGCAGGCCTCCGGCCCAGGTCTGCCTGAGTCCTGGGGTCCTCCCGCGCCCTCAGCTCTCTGCACATAGGGCGTCTGACACTGCGGCCAGGGACTCCAGGCATGCTCCCGCAGCCAAACCCGCCCATGCCCACGGTCACACGCCCTCCAAGAGAGCCCTCCCCTGGACAGCCTGGCCCCGAGCCTCAGAGCCTCGTCCGCTGCTGGAGCAGAGTCTCCTCCAGAGGAGGAGGTGCCTTGCAGAGCCCTGCGTGGGGCTGGCAGCGTGGAGGAGGAGGGGCTGCAGGCAGCGGACGCTGGGCTCTGATGTGGCCCTGGGGGTGGCTCAGGCAAAGATTCAGAGCGCATGTACGGGCACACGCAAGTGTGAGGATGTGTGTGGAGGCACACAGGATAAAGTCACATGCATTGCACACATGAGTGTGACAGAATCGCATGCGTGTGCAGACGTGAACATGCGAGTGGCATATGCACACATGTACACTCGCATACATGTAGACCAACTGTGGTAGAGTTGTGTGCCTGTTATGCATGCACACAGGAGTGAATGTGAGAGTTGTGTGTGTGCATATGTGCACACATGAGTGTGAGCCGGTGACCAAGGGTCTCCACACACATACAGGCATCTGAGTGTGAAAATGTGAGTGCGTGTGAGTGTGTGCAGAAGTCCTGTGTGTGAGCCTGGGATGCACTAGTCTGCAGTGCAGGGATCGTGACCTCTGTGGTGCCGGCAGCTGGGTCACGGCACCACACCCCACAGTTCTCAGCCAGCAGAAGCCGGGAAGCCCCGTCTGTCCTAACCCCAGGCCTCCGTCGGCTGGTCCTCCCTCATCTGAGTTGACCTCGCCCTGCTCTGGCCTTCAGGATTTAGTCCTGCTGACATGAGAAGGGAGATGGCAAGCTCTCGGCTGCGCACACACGTGCGTGTGCACACACACAGACACACACACGCATACACAGACTCACACAGAGAAGCTATGTCCCTGGAGACAGCGATACCTGTGCTGAGGTTGTCAGAGAATCAGTGGCCGGGCCAGGCTGCTTGTCACCCAGTGAGCATGCTGGCGTGTGAGCTCACACAAACAGTTGAATAACAAACAACAAACAAACAAACGCAGCCATCTGGCAGGTTCCTGGAGGCGTTCATGGACAGCAGCAGATAAAGCGCTTGGCAGCTGGTCAGGAAGGGCTCCAGACCCCGAGGTGGGTGACCGGGTGAGGCCAAGGCTCCTGCCGGGAGGGGTGAGCGCCTCCCCACAGGCCTGGCCGGAAGGCGAGTTGTGCTCACAGGTGAGGGCAGGCTTGCCGGGGCATGGCAGGAGGCCCGGGCAGCCAAGGCTGGACGCCGGGTGAGGTCCTGGGCTCCAGGTGTCCGCCGGTCCAGTGGCGCTGTACAGCTGCCAGGCTGGTCACACCTGCTGGCTGCTGGTTCTGTGAGCTGCAGGTGGTAAGATGGGGGAGAGGGAGGGCATCCCTGCCGTCCGCAGCCCGTGGGGAGCCTGGGGACCAGGCTGCAGGGACAATGCAAAATCACGGCCAGAGATGTCCTCGATCCAGGCTCGGGACGGAGAGTTTCTGCCCCGAGGTGGACATGGGGCTGGGCAGATGGTGTTTAGTGGGGGAGACCGAGGTGGGTATTAGGGTCAGAGATAGGGAAAGGTTTCTCCTCTGGCTCTGAGGGTGGAGCAAAGGGCCCAGGCCTCGCAGGAGGGCGGTCCCCCCGCCCCCGGTGAGGGACAGCAGGACAGGAGGCCAGGGCCAGCCCCCGGCCTCCAGCAGGAAATCGGTTACCCCAGGCTCCCCACAGCTCAGGTCACGGGCGAGGCTCTGGGGGACGCCAGAGCGCCATCCTCCATCACAGCAGCTCCAGCCACCCAGTGCAGCGCACCCCGTCCTCAGCGTCCGGACAGCGGGAGCCCCGCAGGGGGCTGGGCCCACACCGCCCACCCGCACCTCGCTTCCGCGTTCATTCCGAGCGTTAACATCAGGCTGTTTCACTCAGTAAAGAACAAACTGGAAAACCTCCTTACCCATAGGTGCGAAAACCTAACCCGAGGCAAAAAAAGACAGACAGAAAGAAAGGAGATAGCTCCCTGCCAAGGCCCAGCGTTTTTATGGCAGAAAAAGACGAGTCCTGGGCTCCTGGCAGGTGGCTCTCCACCCGACCACAACTTGGCCACGTCCACCTGCCAGTCAGGTGACTTGGCTCCATTTCTTCCTCTGCTAAATGGTAGATTAAATAATAGTAATGGCAGGACAAAATAATAATACCTGTAACATATCTCATGGATTCCATCCAGGATTTGTTATAGAAATTGTTATAGAAATGATACTATATATGTATATATGTGTGTGTGTGTTATGTACTTTTTTTGTCAGCCATGGGGCTTGAACTCAAGGCCGGAGCACTTTCCCTGAGCTCTTTTGCTCTAGGCCAGTGCTCTGCCACTTGGAGCCACAGCTCCACTTCTGGTTTTCTGCTGGCTAATTGGAGATAAAAATCTTAGGGACTTTCCTGCCCAGGCTGGCTTTGAACCACGATCTTCCCAGCCAGCTGCTTCTCAGCCCGACTATATCTGTTCTTGGGTAAGAGCAGGGATGTAGGAGAGTCTACCCTGCCCCTCCGCGTCCAGGTCTTCTTGGGCCACGGCTGTGCTCCATGGGTGTGGCCGGTCCGGAGCGCCGGATAGTGCTGGCCCTCACTCAGCAGCACACCTTCCCTGGGGCCCCCAATTTCCTCTCCACCTGGGCTTCTTAAAAGGGCAGTCCCCCTTTCCTCTCCTGAACATCTGAGCAGTCAGAAAATAACAGAAGGGTGTTTAAGCCTGGCGTCAGTTTCTTCTCATGGTTTCCCTTGCTACAGCAGGGAGGGCTGCAGGGTGAGGTCATGCCACATGCCTCCGCCATAACACTCGGGGGGGGCAGTGGAGGCTCCCGGGAGCTGAGGGGGGGAGTGGAGGCTCAGCTGAGGCGGGGGGTGGAGGCTCAGCTGAGGCGGGGGGGTGTGGAGGCTCCCGGGAGCTGAGGGGGGGAGTGGAGGCTCAGCTGAGGCGGGGGTTGGGGGGGAGGAGGCTCCCGGGAGCTGAGGCGGGGGGGGGGGGGGTGTGGAGGCTCAGCTGAGGCAGGGGTTGGGGGGGGAGGCTCCCGGGAGCTGAGGGGGGGGGTGGAGGCTCCCGGGAGCTGAGGGGGGGAGTGGAGGCTCAGCTGAGGCTGGGGGGGGGGTGGAGGCTCCCGGGAGCTGAGGGGGGGAGTGGAGGCTCAGCTGAGGCTGGGGGGGGGGTGGAGGCTCCCGGGAGCTGAGGGGGGGAGTGGAGGCTCAGCTGAGGCGGGGGGGGGGTGTGGAGGCTCAGCTGAGGCTGGGGGGAGGGGGAGGAGGCTCCCGGGAGCTGAGGCGGGGGGGGGGGGTGTGGAGGCTCAGCTGAGGCGGGGGTTGGGGTGGAGGCTCCCAGGAGCTGAGGGGGGGTGTGTGGAGGCTCAGCTGAGGCTGGGGGGGGTGTGGAGGCTCCCGGGAGCTGAGGGGGGGGGTGGAGGCTCAGCTGAGGCAGGCGGGGGGAGAGTGGAGGCTCCCAGGAGCTGAGGCTGGGGGTGTGGAGGCTCAGCTGAGGCGGGGGGGGGGGTGTGGAGGCTCAGCTGAGGCTGGGGGGGAGGAGGCTCCTGGGAGCTGAGGCGGGGGGGGGGTGTGGAGGCTCAGCTGAGGCAGGGGAGGGGGTGTGGAGGCTCAGCTGAGGCTGGGGGGAGGGGGAGGAGGCTCCCGGGAGCTGAGGCTGGGGGGGGTGTGGAGGCTCAGCTGAGGCTGGGGTTGGGGGGGAGGAGGCTCCCGGGAGCTGAGGGGGGGGGGTGGAGGCTCAGCTGAGGCGGGGGGGGGGGGTGGAGGCTCAGCTGAGGCGGGGGGGGGGTGGAGGCTCAGCTGAGGCTGGGGGGAGGGGGAGGAGGCTCCCGGGAGCTGAGGCGGGGGTTGGGGGGGTGGAGGCTCAGCTGAGGCGGGGGTTGGGGGGGTGGAGGCTCAGCTGAGGCGGGGGGGGGGGGTGGAGGCTCAGCTGAGGCTGGGGGGGGGGGAGGAGGCTCCCGGGAGCTGGGGGGGGGGGGTGGAGGCTCAGCTGAGGCTGGGGGGGGGGGGAGGAGGCTCCCGGGAGCTGAGGCCCGGCCATCCTGAGAACAGGCAAAGGTGGAGATGTGCTGTGAAGCTGGCGCCAAACAATGCCAGCACGTACAGACCTTGCTGGAAATCACCACCGCCCACGTGCAGCTCCAACAACTGTGTGGAGCAGACATTCCACCCCAGAAACAGGATATTTTACTTGGACATTCCACAAACAGTTTTCCTTTGCTTGTTTTCTCTGCCTGTGATGGCTGATCATCAGCCGGATCAGAATGAGAGACGCCTCGGGAATCAGTGAGCCACACTCCCGGGTGAGTCTGGGAGTCGTTTCTGGAAGGATGAATTAACCCAGAAATACCCATCCGGAAGTGTGGGTGGCACCATCCAGATGCCGGGGAGGAGGAGAGAGCCAGGCACTCGGGCATTCTCTCTCTGCTGCTGCTTCTGTCATGAGATGAGCAGCTCTGCCCCAGAGCACTGATCCCGGGATGGACCGAAATCCCCGACTCCACGCACGGCGCCAGCCCTGCCTTCCTCCCCAGACTGTTTCTTTCGGCACCAGGATGCCTGACTTGCCGCCCGGGTGTTGAGCCTGACTGCGGTCCCCTCTCCTGCTGCTCGGCTCAGCGGCTGGGGGCTGGATGGAGCAGGAGGCTTCCGTCTGGGACGTCGCCCAGCCCCTCTGGCTGCCTGTCCTGAACGGTCCGGCCGGGAAAACCCAAGAGCACATATCCCAGATGCCCAGAACTCGACATGGGGAGCCCAGGGGCCCGGGCGACCGCGGCAGGCCGAGGGGGTGTGGGCCAGGGTGCGGTGCCTGCCTGCACGTGCAGCCGTCAGGGGCGACCGCCTCACCTCAGGGCATGAGAGAAGGAGGAGGATGATCAAAGGAGTGGTGTGGATCGAGGTGCAGCCCACTCAGAGCCCAACTCTGGAGCTGAAATCCCTGCTTACAGCTACTTGACAAAAACAGACAGACAGTTTTACCCATAAACAGACGTTTGAATGGAAACCTCTACTTGACAATGATTTTAAAAAGGAGCACTGCGAACTGTTAGACACTTTTTTCACGAGCCCTTTCTCTGCAAGTCAGCAGAGCAGGCTCTGGAGGCCAATGCCCCGGGGGGTGGTGATGGAGTCGGTCGTTTCACGCATCTTCTCGGCCACCCCAGCCCAGAACCTGTCCTGGAACAGAGGGGAAGAGGCGGGCCCTGAGAGGCCCAGCACACGGCAGGTGTGCACCCTTGCTATCTAAGATGTCTGACGTCTGTGCTGTGATTCATTGGTGTATGTGTGAATCTGTACAGGTGTGTATAGATGTGTGTGCATCTTAAGGACGGAGCTGCAGGGCCCGGAAGAGCCTGAACATTCAGACTGCAGAGCATGGAGGGGTGGTCGGAGCCAGGGACAGTGCCCTCGGCTTTGGGGACGCGTGTCGGCACTCAGCTGCAGCAGGCCTGCTCTGCCTTGTCCCTGGGCATGGGAACGGGACGTGCTTCAGGGCCTGCTCTGGTGCATGGCTGCAGATTACTGAGGGTCGCAGTGGGGACCCCATCCCGCTCCCCACGGCAAGAGCTGATGGTGAAGAGCCATTCCAGTGCCAGCCCTGCTGCCTCCCAGGCAGGCGGCTTGGTGGTCGGGGAGACTGAGGCCGTGTCTACAGACGGGGAGAGCACGGTAGCTGGCGGAGGAGCAGCCACACACCCAGGGCCGGGGTGAGGCTCCAAGGAGGGTGGGGGCTGACCGGTGAGGGGCAGGGTGGCCCACGCTGCACCTCTAGAACCTGTGTTTGGAACACACGTCTCACGGCGTAGTAGCACGGAAGGAAGATCATTCCTGCCCGGAGTGTGCAGGAACCTGGTTACTTGCAGGTTGCAGTGCTTGGTTTTAGCCAAGGTGCCCAGACTGAGGTTTACTGTGAGCCGCCCGGGTTGTTTTTCCAGGGGCTGGGGCAGCAGGGCTGAGGTCCCGTACAGAGCCGTGTGGCCCCAGGCAGAATGGGCTGCCGGAGACTTGCAGACCACAGCTGACAGTCTGGTGAGGACGGCCTATTGTGAATGATTGAGTTGTGTATTGTTTTGCCAACTCCCAAACAAACGAACAGATCCATTTGGAATTTGTTTTTCTTTGTTTTTGTTTAATAAACCAGCAATCATATACCATGTGAGATAATGGGATGGTTGAATGCAGACTCGAATTATTTTATTTTATAGAGTCTTAATTAGATTTGTAATGCGAAGCTCCTAAGTACCAACTGTTTGCTTAGATTTAATGAGACCTGTTCTGGCGTGTGAGAGAATTGTAATTGTCCCATTAACACAACAATGATACATATCGCCGAGCTTGGCGTGTATCAAGTCATCAGAGATGCTCGAGAGAGCCCAAGATGGCCCAAGCGGTTCCCTGCTTCTCCACACAGCCGGCTGCGCTTCCTGGCTTGACCACTGGAGAGGAATCGTTCGCTTTCCTCATTGAACGGTTAACCAAGCACTGAGCGGAAGCCTCAGCGCCGGTCAGTGGCAGCCGGGCAGACCGGAGGCTCCCGTTGGGCCCAGGTTGCACCTCCCCTATCCCAGGAGCCCCTCGGCAGGGGCTGAGAAGCCCAGGGACACACGTGTGGAGGGAAAACCCTGTTTGAGGTGGGTTCTGTCTGTGTGTGACTCATGTCTAAGGTCATCTAAAGCACTAGGCTTGTGAGTCACCTGCCTGTGGAGAGCTGAGCCAGGGGTCCGTCTGCAGGGATCGAAGCGTGCTCAGAGGCCTGTGTGCCCATGGGCTCTGCCGAAAGCCTGCCGGGGGGCTTTCACTGTGCACGGCTCTGGCTTGTGTGTGGAGCGTGGACAAGGCCGGGAGCCTGCTCCCCTTCCTTCAGACCCTGCCCTTTCTCTGGGCCTCCCGTACTGGGCCGGAGGGGGGCACTGTCCTCTTCCTCACGCCACACACCAGTGACTTACAAATGGTTGCTGATTATTTCTCATTGTTCTGCAGGGCAGAAATCCAAGGTGCACGTGCAGTGGCTGCAGGGCTAGCCCCGGCCACAGCCTCTCAGAGAGCGCGCAAGTTCCGGGTGCGCTGGGGAATTAAGCCCCTCCGGCTTCCGAGCCCGCCCTCAGCCTGGACCTGCCTCTCCACCCAACCACCAACCAGGGCCCTGCCCATTTTACCCGCGCTGGGCTCTGTCCTCCGCTGTGCTGGATGAGGTCTGCGCTGGCCAACGTTTCTAGAAGAGATCTGAGGTGAGCAATGGGGGTGGCTCGTGGGGAGGTCCCAGGCTCCGCAAAGCAGTGGGGTGACACGGGAGCAGCCTGGCCCCTTGGGGGAACATCGCCAGCAGGAGGTGGCCGGAGGGCCGCGCCTGCGCAGGCCCCGGGAGGTCTGGCTCAGCTTCCTGCCCTGAGACCCGTGCACGCTGGTCCCGAGCCCACTCCTGCAAGGGCTCCCCAGGCTCCCCACACAGCCGGCAGCTGCGGCCTGTGATGTCTGCAGTGCATCCCATGGCCTTGGTGGCCCCGGTCCTCTGAGGAGAAGGGGCTGTGGCAGGCAGGCTTCCCGTCACCCTGCCTGCTCTGTTCCTGTCTCTGTTCCTGTGCAGCCTTGGGGAAGGAGGCAGGTCCTTCCGCCGCAGACCCTCGAACGAGACCATGGCCCCTGCCGGCACTTTGACTGCCTCCAAAGCCAAGCAGGTCCAGAACGCAGAAGCCGAGATCACGAAGGGCAGTCTGTGGTGGTTTGTTGTGCTGCTGTAGACACTGTGCGATGTCGTCTCAGGAGCTATGGCCTGTTGGTGAAAGATTGCAACTATGTGCGAGTGTACGCCCAGTCCAGGTGGGAACACACGGCTTCCAGGTCTCCAGGGTCCCTGGGAGTCAAAGTGACTCTAGGAACTCAGCCCAGGCCCTGAGCTGCCTCCCCCCCCCCCCCAGCACTCCTCAATCCCGCTGGGTGCACTGTGTGCGTGCTCAGGTGGCACTTCCCTGCACAATGCACACATGGGCGCCACTTACTTCCCCTTGCATGATGCACACACGGGTGTCACTTCTCCTTGCATGATGCACACACGGGTGTCACTTCCCCCTGCATGATGCACACACGGGTGTCACCACCCCCTGCATGATGCACACACGGGTGTCACTTCCCCCTGCATGATGCACACACGGGTGTCACTTCCCCTCTGTATGACTCACACACAGGTCTCACTTCCCCCTGCATGATGCACACACAGGTGTCACTTCCCCCTGCATGAGCACACACGGGCATCACTTCCCCCTGCATGATGTACACACGGGTGTCACTTCCCGCTTCACAATGCACGCATACACGTCTTGTTCCCAGTGAGGGCCCTGAGAGTCCTGCTGGGGGAACAGACCCCTGTGCTGTCTCAGGGGCAGCGCAGTGAGCGCAGACCTCTGAGCAGGGCTATTGTGAAATGCTGATGATGGAGAGGAGAGACGCCCTGGACCACCCGGTCCCGGGGAGGCAGAGGCCGGGGCCGGGGCCCGTGGGCAGGGCCCAGAGTTCTGCCCTCTGTGAGGCTGGGCTCGGAAGGCCCCCACCTCACAACCGGAGCCAGCAAGGCCAAGCGTGCAAACCACGGGGCCATGTGTGGTTCCTGGCGGGGCGACAATGTCTGCAAACAAAATGTTCCCCAATACACGCCGGGGACACTGTAACCAGAGGAGACAATTACATTTGTGTTTTGTGTGTTTTTTTAAGACATGCAAGTAAGTGAGTTGCTTGCAAATGTCAGAGGCAAACTTGTCTGAAAAGTTAGTGCAAGAGCTGTAATCAAAATGATTATAAGGTATAACCAGAAGACAAAAGAAGCAGTCAGAAATTAAGGATGTTAAACAAAGAGACAAACAGCTAACCATTTGCCTGCAAATGGCCTGGTTCGGAGTCACTGTCTAAACAATGCCGAGCCTTGGGGGAAAAAATTGCTGGATGTCTGACGGGGAGAGGCTTGTTGCTAGAATGTGCTTAGCCCAAAGCAACCAGAAAGGTCCTGGTGCTCAGCGAGGCTGGGAAAGTTAGACCAGAAGTTGTTTATCTGCCTGGAGCCCGCCCGAGCCGCTCCGCAGCCTAAGCAAGGGTCCTGGTCATGAGGTCGGTCTGTGAGCCACGAGAAGCAGGAGTTGCGGCCAGGCACGTGGTCTGTCTACGCATGTTTGGAGCCACAGCATTAGGCACCTGGGGGCTGTCCTAGCCTTCTCCCTCTGTGCTCACCAGACGGGATGGGGGCCTGCCTGCAGGGCCAGTCCCTCGTCTTCGGGTCCCCAGGGGAATAGACCCCCTTCCTGACGAGGTGCTTGGGTCCAGCATGCAGCAGCCTGGAGTGGGGACCCAGCTCTAGTGTGGTGGGCGGTGGCCCTGCGGCTGCGCCCTCGGGACCTGGGCTTTCTCCCGGGCAGGGCACCAGGGCTTGGTGGTGCCCTGCTGTGCCAGGAACTGGTGGGCAGCCGGTGTCGTCTGCCTTCCGGACCCCATCTGGAATTTCTGGCTGGAACCACAGGTCTGCTGGAGGGGCAGGGCCCCGGGCTGCGTGTGCTCTGGGGAAGGGACATGTCCCCTCCTCACAGGTGACAACCCCGTCACGCCCCGGGGCTGCCGGAAACAGCCTCCCCCGTGTGGCGTGGCACTGGGTGTGTGCGCGTTGAGCGCCGCGGGGCACCAGCTCTCCATCTTCCCTTCCACCGCGCTGAGCGCCGCGGGGCCCGGAGTTTCCAGCCGCGAGCAGAGTAGGCGGCTGCTTGGAAACTTGGGGGTTGCTGGGTTCTGGCGGCACAGCTGTGCTCCCACCCGTGGTGACCGCCGCACGCCAAGCCCGGGTGCACTGTGGTGACCGCCGCACACCAAGCCCGGGTGCACCGTGGTGACCGCTGCGTGCCAGGCCCGACTGCACCGTGGTGACTGCCGCGCACCAGGCCCGGGTGCACCGTGGTGACCGCCCCGCGCCAGGCCCGGGTGCACCGTGGTGACCGCTGCGTGCCTGGCCTGGGAGCACCGTGGGTGCCCGCCCCGCGCCAGGCCCAGGTGCACCGTGGTGACCGCTGCGTGCCAGGCCCGGGTGCACCGTGGTGACCGCTGCGTGCCAGGCCCGGGTGCACCGTGGTGACCGCCCCGCGCCAGGCCCGGGTGCACCATGGGAGTCGCGGGTCTGGCCACGCCCCTCCGGCTGCACGGCACCAGGGACCTGGCTCACAGCAGAGCCCTCCCCTGCCCCACATTTTGAGCTGGTCCTGAGTTTGGAACTTCCCCACAGGTCACCTCTAGCTCCCTCCAGTCATGGGCTCGGGAACTTCTGTTGTGTTCTGTAGACACAGCCCCTGAGATGAGTCACTCATTCGGGTGACATCAAAGGAAAGGGCTCTGGAGGTAGCGGCCATGGCAGGAAGCAGGCGGGGGGGGGGGGGGGAGAGCTAGGCCAGGCACCAGTGCCCTCACCTTTGTTGGCCCTGGGGTATAGATCGCCACCTAGGTCCTGTCCCTTAGAGCCTGCTAGGGGCTCTCCCTCCTGGGAGAGCCACAGCATGGGACTCCTGGCAGACTTCCCAGAGAAGCCATGTGAGCCGGGGATGTAGTGCGCATCTTGCGGGATGGGCAGTGCATGCCCACGGGCAGGGCTGACTGCGCCAGGCTGCGGAGCAGGGGCTGTGGCATGGGGCTAGGCAGGGGAGGAGGCCGGAGTCGCCAGGTCCTGAGCCCCATGCCAGGGATGGCACCAGGTAGAACGCCAGCCAGGTCTGCGGCCGAGGAAGACCAAAAGAAGACGTGGCAAGCGTGATGCTGACAGCAACTGGGCCAATGGTGTCACAGACCACATCACACACGATGGTGTTAGGGACCACGTCACACACGATGGTATCAGGGACCACATCACACACGATGGTGTCAGGGACCACGTCACAGCCGATGGTGTCAGGGACCACGTCACGGCCGATGGTGTCAGGGACCACGTCACACACGATGGTGTCAGGGACCACGTCACAGTCGACAGTGTCAGGGACCACGTCACAGCCGACAGTGTCAGGGACCACGTCATGGCCGATGGTGTCAGGGACCACATCACAGCCGACAGTGTCAGGGACCACGTCACACACGATGGTGTCAGGGACCACGTCACACACGATGGTGTCAGGGACCACGTCACAGCCAATGGTGTCACAGACCACGTCACGGCCGATGGTGTCAGGGACCACGTCACAGCCAATGGTGTCACAGACCACGTCACGGCCGATGGTGTCAGGGACCACGTCACAGCCGATGGTGTCAGCGACCACGTCACAGCCAATGGTGTCAGGGACCACGTCACAGCCGATGGTGTCAGGGACCACGTCACAGCCGATGGTGTCAGGGACCACGTCACAGCCGATGGTGTCAGGGACCACGTCACAGCCAATGGTGTCACAGACCACGTCATGGCTGATGGTGTCAGGGACCACGTCACAGCCAATGGTGTCACAGACCACGTCATGGCTGATGGTGTCAGGGACCACGTCACAGTCAATGGTGTCACAGACCACGTCACAGCTGATGGTGTCACATACCACGTCACAGCTGATGGTGTCACAGACCACGTCACAGCTGATGGTGTCAGGGACCACGTCACAGCCAATGGTGTCAGGGACCACGCCATGGCCGATGCTGTCAAGGACCACGTCACATACGACGGTGTCAGGGACCACATCACAGCCGATGGTGTCAGGGACCACGTCACACACGACGGTGTTAGGGACCACGTCACAGCCGATGGTGTCAGGAACCACGTCACAGTCAATGGTGTCACAGACCACGTCACAGCTGATGGTGTCACAGACCACGTCACGGCTGATGGTGTCAGGGACCACGTCACAGCCAATGGTGTCACGGACCACATCACAGCCGATGGTGTCAGGGCCCACGTCATAGCTGATGGTGTCACGGACCACGTCATGGCCAATGGTGTCAGGGACCACATCACAGCCGATGGTGTCACAGACCACGTCATAGCCGATGGTGTCAGCGACCACGTCACAGCCAATGGTGTCAGGGACCACATCACACACGAGGGTGTCAGGGACCACGTCACAGCCGATGGTGTCACAGACCACGTCATAGCCGATGGTGTCAGGGACCACGTCACAGCCAATGGTGTCAGGGACCACATCACAGCCGATGGTGTCAGGGACCACGTCACAGCCAATGGTGTCAGGGACCACATCACACACGACGGTGTCAGGGACCACGTCACAGTCAATGGTGTCAGGGACCACGCCATGGCCGATGCTGTCAGGGACCATGTCACACACGACAGTGTCAGGGACCACGTCACAGCCGATGGTGTCAGGGACCACGTCACAGCCAATGGTGTCACAGCCGATGGTGTCAGGGACCACGTCATGGCCGATGCTGTCAGGGACCACATCACAGCCGATGATGTCAGGGACCATGTCACATTCAATGGTGTCACAGACCACATCATGGCCAATGATGTCAGGGACCACATCATGGCTGATGCTGTCACAGACCATGTCACAGCCAATGGTGTCAGGGACCACGCCATGGCTGATGGTGTCAGGGACCACGTCACGGCCGATGGTGTCACAGACCATGTCACACCCGATGGTGTCAGGGACCACGTCATGGCCGATGGTGTCAGGGACCACGTCACAGCCAATGGTGTCAGGAACCACGTCACAGTCAATGGTGTCACAGACCACATCACAGCTGATGGTGTCACAGACCATGTCACAGCTGATGGTGTCAGGGACCACGTCACAGCCAATGGTGTCATGGACCACGTCACAGCCGATGGTGTCACAGACCACGTCACGGCCAATGGTGTCAGGGACCACGTCATGACCAATGGTGTCAGGGACCACGTCACAGCCAATGGTGTCAGGACGATGGTGTCAGGAACCACGTCACGGCCGATGGTGTCACAGACCGGCTGATGGTGTCACAGACCACGTCATGGCCAATGGTGTCAGAGACCACGTCATGGCCGATGGTGTCAGGGACTGTCATAGCTGATGATCTCATGGACTATGTCACGGCCGATGGTGTCAGGGACCACGTCACAGCCAATGGTGTCATGGACTGTCATAGTTTCCACATGTTCCCAGGGAAATCCCGCATCCAGAGAGGCCTGAGCCCTTCGAGTTATTGATACAGACCTGAGACACTTGCTGTCGGCCTTCTGTGCAGGGCGGTCGCCAGGAACCCGGGAGATCCTGACTGTGGCGCACACTGCCCACCCTGCCACGTCTGCGGGAGCTCCTGGCTGACTTGGGCCCTGGCCTTTCCAGGGGCCGTGCTGACCGTCCCAGTCTCCGCCATTCTGGGTCAGTGTCCTCTGCCCTGGGCCTTTCTCTTCTGCGGTTGCTTGGCAGCCCGCCTGGAAGCCAGGAAGGAGCTGGGCGGGAGCCTGGGGCCCACCCGGGTTCAGGGGGCTGCTCGCCGGCACACAGCCCTGCCGGCTTGACTCTGAGACAAGGGGCTGTCACCGGCCTCTGAAGTCCCCGCCAGCAGCCTGCGGGCCTCTGCCGCCCTCCTCCCCTGCTCCGGGTCTGCACCTGCGGAAGCCCTCAGCCCTGCTACACCCCACGACACCTGGGGGAGACAGGCCGGCCCACGCTGCCTGTGCCGCGCCAGGCCCTCCCCTGCCCGGTGCCCATCACCGTTGCTCTGCCAGACCTGACCCCTGCATCCAGGGACCCAGAATGCCGTGCGGCACCGGGCAGCAGAGGGGCTGGCCGGTCTGGTCTCTGCCCCCCAGGCCGGTGTCCAGGTCGGGTCCGGAGCTGCCCTCTGCCCACCTCCCCTGCCCTCCCGAACCATCCCTCTGTTCGCCCGTGTTCCCGTCCTTGCTCTTTCTGCGTACCATCTCTTGGCTGGATTCTTCCATGGGCTTCGTTATGGAAATTCTGCTCGTTTCCCCAGATGGGCCGGGGTGTGTGTGCATGTGTGTGCATGCATGTGGGTCTGTGTGTGTGCACACACGTGTGTTTGTATGTGGTGGAAGCATGGTAGTGTGCCCACATGAGTGTGCTCACCGTCCCAAGTGTGAGATAAGCACACTGCCCGTGCCAGTGGAGCAGGAAGGGCTCCACACAGGGCGGCGCCCATCGGCTGCGGCGTCACCGGACATGTGGCAGGCTGAGCAGTTCTCACCACATTCTGAGTCTTAGCAACCACCCAGCGCAGGGAGACCCAGGAAGGGGGGTGTTGTGTCACCTGCTGCATTGTGTCACCTGACAGTCTGTCCCCAGCTTGTATCCACCAAGCATTGTGCCAGCCTCCCTGAGCCAGCCTCCCCAAGCCAGCCTCCCCATGAGAGCCTCCCTGTGTCAGCCTCCCCAAGCCAGCCTCCCCATGAGAGCCTCCCTGTGTCAGCCTCCCTGAGCCAGCCTCCCCAAGCCAGCCTCCCCATGAGAGCCTCCCTGAGCCAGCCTCCCCAAGCCAGCCTCCCCAAGCCAGCCTCCCCATGAGAGCCTCCCTGTGCCAGCCTCCCCATGAGAGCCTCCCTGTGTCAGCCTCCCTGTGCCAGCCTCCCTGTGCCAGCCTCCCCTGCCAGCCTCCTGTGCCACGTAGACAGGTGCACGCTGCCTGTCCTCACACCGCAGCGAGGACCTGGGCCTCATCTGTAACATCCACAGTGCCCGGCCAAGAGCCAGGAAGACACAATGTCCATCAGAAATCATATCAACAGCACTCTGGTACTGAGATAAATTAGTATCATGTTTAATTTTCATTTTTAACTTCTATTCATTTTTACTTATATATTATTCTATGTAAACTTTAACTTTTATTTTGCATTATCTTTAAGTATTTGTACAAAAGAGTTTGAACTACCAATGTCAATTGACGACTACAATGCCTCTCGGTCAATGTCTGCCCTGTCTGCCCTGTCTGCACTGTATACACTGTCTGCCCTGTCTGCCCTGTCTGCCCTGTCTACACTGTCTACACTGTCTACACTGTCTGCACTGTCTGCACTGTCTGCACTGTCTGCCCTGTCTGCACTGTCTGCACTGTCTGCACTGTCTGCACTGTCTGCCCTGTCTGCACTGTCTACACTGTCTGCCCTGTCTGCCCTGTCTGCACTGTCTACACTGTCTGCCCTGTCTGCCCTGTCTGCACTGTCTACACTGTCTGCCCTGTCTGCACTGTCTGCCCTGTCTGCCCTGTCTGCCTTGTCTTCCCTGTCTGCACTGACTGCACTGTGTACACTGTGTACACTGTCTGCCCTGTGTATACTGTGTACACTGTCTGCACTGTGTATACTGTGTGCCCTGTCTGCCCTGTCTGCACTGTGTATACTGTGTGCCCTGTCTGCCTTGTCTGCATTGTCTACACTGTGCACTATCTGCACTGTGTTTACTCTTTGCTCTGCCTGCACTGCCCACACAATTCTTAGCTTTGATTGGATGATGGGAAAACTCCAGTGAGTGTGTTGTGCACTGTCCTCTGATCTCTAGTCACTGTCTGTGTCCCTGGTTCTTGGCATGGTCACTGTCTATGCCCTCATCAGGGCAATGCTGCACGAGGTACATGAGCTGTCTGCCCCCTTCTCTCAGATGCCTTCTGTGGAAGGGTGGTCTTGGCTCACAAACCTTGCTCCAAGACCTGAGACGGGATCCAGGTCAGGCTCACAGGTCCAGACAGCTCAGTACAGAAGCCCTGACCCCAACTCAAGTCTCAGGCTAAGAGTTCTCCCTCAGCACTTGTTGCATCTTCCCTCTTCAGAAATTCCTGCCTCCTCTTTTCTACAATGATGGTAGTGACCTTTGTCTCAGACTTGTGGAGAAGAAAGTAGCCCTAATTAAAGTCCCACCCCTGGGGGGGGGGGAGAGGGTCTGGAGTGAGGGGCTTCTGGGTGCCGGCTCTGCCTGCAAATTCGGGCTCAATGGGCTGTGGCATTCTGAGAGTCACAACTGTGCTTTCTCCATGGGAGCTGGAACAGGACAGAGCTGGATGGATCCGGCTGGAGCTGGAGCAGGATGGGTCTGGCCGGAGCTGGCCTCGCAAGGCCTTCTCCAGAGACCATGAGCGGAGCCACGGATTCGCCCTTTCTCTTTCTTCCGGAACAGCGCCGCGGCACGCTGGCTGCCGGAGGCAGCCTTCTCCTTTCCTCTCCATCTGGATTGGCTTCCGGCCCAGGAGGAGGCTGTTCTTTGAAGGGAGGCCAGTGGAGCCGGCTCTCCAAGCCAGCACTGCCCCTGCCAGGAACGGCCATCCAGGACAGCCCGGGACAGGTCTGGCAGCCACCATCCTCAGGCCCGAGTACCTCAGCTTCACCTGCACACTCCCAGCCCTTCGCTCAGACATGCCTAACGGGGGCATCTGGGTGTGTGCGGTGAAGCAATTCTCTCCTTCCCATGGTGAGCCTCTGTGCCACACACACGGACACAGATCCGCCAGCCCGCAGCTCTGAGGGGCTCCTCCTGTGCCCTGGGGCTCCGGGACCCTCCCAAGGCCCGGCAGCCCTCGCCCCTGCCGTGGGCGGTGGCAGGATCCGGACTTGGTTCCTGGCATGGGCTTCCCCTGGGCCAGCCAGGCCCACCCCGGCGTCTCCTGCCTTGGGCGAGGGGCCCTGTGGGATGAGCGGATGACGCACTTCGTTCCAGCCCTCAAGCCAGCCAGCCTTTCTTACCACCCAGAATGATTCCTTTTCCAGTCACGTGTCCTCCAACATCAAAGCAGCCGTGGGTGCCCGTGGGGCAGCGTCTGCTCCCACGCCGGGCAAGCTCTCCCGTCTCGTCACTCAGGTGCACTGTCGGGGGAGCCAGAGAAAGATCTGGAGCAAATCTGTGGCTGGGAAGAAGTCAGAGGTGGAGAGGGTCTCGCATATGAGCCTCTAGAAGTGAACCCGTGTGCAGCATTTGCAGAACTCACGCTCATTGTGAATCAGCCTGGCAGCGCCAGGGAAGGTGGCCAGCGTGTTGCTCACTGGGCTCGTGGGGTGACGCTAGAGGGGCTCGTTGTTGCCCCCACTGAGCAGATGTGGGTGCCCTCACTGGGGGCTGGGGGGGAGGGGTGCCGCGGACCGGGTTCTGTCGGGACGACGAAGGATACCTAGGGGAGGAACCTGGAATAGGACGGGGAGATGGCAAACAGACAACTCACACACATTAGGAGTGGATGCTGAGTGCTGAGTGCGATTTAATGCAGAGGATAACAAACTTTTATAGCAAAAGTCTCCATAAGAAAGGGCAAAAGGTTACATAATCTTGCTGCAGGGCTTCATTCTTGGGCAGTCACCAGCTGGTCGCCTGAAAGGGCAAAAGGTTACACAACCTTGCTGCAGGGCTTCGTCCTTGGGTGGTCACCAACTGGTCGCCTGATAGGCACTTGTTTCCAGCTTTACCTCTATTTTTAAGAAATACAATGGGTTTCGATGATTGTCACCAATTAACCACTACTTTTTTCTATAGAGGCCTTAACTGTCCCATTAAGATCTTTCCTGTTCCTTCTTTAATAGTAAGCACCAAGGAGACTTAGATTTAGCAAGTCTCTTAGTAAATGAGGAAGTTCTTTCTCCTAAGTAGTTATCTCAGCAATTGCCATACATTCTTTCTGTTCTAGCCGCGCCTACAACTTTTTGTAAATCTTACAATTCCTTCTGGAGTGACTTTGTGAAACCCCCAATACTTTTATATTTACTTATAACTTGTCTACTAGCCTCCATAAGAGGGGTTTCAGGGTAGCACTTAACTCTGGTGAGTTAGTCATATTTTTAAGACACTCATCAGATATTGGAGTCGTCAACACTCTTAAGAAAGAGCTTTGAATAAGGGAACGTTGACAATGAGTAAGTACAATGAGCAGTAGAAACAGTAAAAGATTAATAGGCACTCTTATGAGGAAAAGATAGGCAGAAACACATCTTTTCCAGGGGTTTTGCCAGCCTTTTCCCAGGAGTAGGCCTCTTAGAAGCCCTATTCTCTAAGGTAGACTTCGGTGAAGTCCCAAAACTTGGAGATAGGTTTCTGTAAAGCCCCATTCTCTGAGGTAGACTTCGGTGAAGTCCCAAAACTCAGAGATGGGTCTCGAGGCCCCTATCATGGTCTGATAGATGGTTTCCCATGCTAAGCAGACTCTACTGGGGTCGGCGTGGCATTTGCCCCTTTTTTTTTTTTTTTTTTTTAATTTTCACCAGTCCTGACTCCGTGTATCAATTTTATACCAGCTGTCCTTGTAAGCTCCAATTTTAAGACATACTCATACCATTTGCGACATACTTAAACTTTCTGAGGTTTGTCTTAAAGACAATCCTTACTTTTCAAATTTCCCCAATTCTCTTTCCAAGGCTTTCTTTACTTCCTTCTTTCTTTACAATTCCTTTCCCAAGGCTTTCTTTACCACCCTCTTTCTTTACAATCTCTTGTCCATCTTTGTGGCTGTAGTTTAAAACTGCCCAATTTTCCTTTGGCTTGTGGAACCTTTATCTTAGAACAGCCTTAAGGCACCACCATGATGCAGAAGCTTGCTAGATTTTAAGGCTAAGAGTATTACCTCTATTGATAACACACTCAGGTTATTACCATATCAGAGTCAAACTAGGCTGTGACCATAGAGTGGATTTTCAGTCACTATGCACTGAAGTGCCTAAGACAAGCAAGCCAGTGATATCCTTGTCCCCAATATCCACTGTGGGAAGAGAGAGGATTTCTGGATATCACCCAAAAGAATGTCCCACAAGATCTTAGATTTAGCAGCTTTCAACCAGGAAGCAGATTCAGGTGATGGAATCAAGCAGGAGTATCTCTGGTTGACTGTCAGGCCGTCGTTGAACTTTACCCATTAAGGTGTTCAGCAGTAGCAGTAGCAGCAACAGGGTCTCTCGTGCTGGGCTGCAAATTCCTACACAGACTGGTTAAGGATGCAAGTAATACATAGGCTTGGCAGGCCGTGACTCCGTTGGTTTCTAAGAACATTTAGACAATAGCCCAGGACAATTTACCAAAATAACTTTTTTTTTTTTTTTTACTAACCAGATTTTTTTTTTTTTTATAAATAGACACAGAAGGCTTAGTCTTGTAACCATCTCTGACAAATGCAGTCTCCACACTTGCACACCTACAGCTGTTAACACTATTCTTTATGCCTTTAAAAAATTATTTTACCTATTTTGCCTCATTTTTCCAAAACTGACTCTGGACCCTTGATCTTAAAATGGGGGTAGAAGGGCGAAGGTCAATCTTCTGTAACTTCTTCAAGCTGACTTTAGGGGCGTTGATCTTACCTAGCCAAGAACCTATAACCTTAGCCTATTTTACAAAGAGGCTATCAGGGTTAGATGTCATTAAGAACAATATTTAACTTTTGACAACTGCACAGACATTTTCTCCAGCTATAGCAGTGTAGCTTGTTTAGCACTCTGGTTTGCAAAAAGCATCTTTTTAGATGACTTAGGAATGTGATCTCTAGTGACCCTAACACAATGCCTGAGTTACCTTTGCAGGCCTTTAGACAGATATCAATAGAAACACACTCTCAGGTTTACAAACTTTTTCCTGAGAAGATGAATTTCATGTTACTGGTGTCAGCTCAATATTACTGCCAATTAGAGCTTTTGGCACATAAAGGGGTTAAGATTTAAGCTATCTCCCACATTTTATAACATTAGCTTTTTACTATCACAGAGGACTGGCAAGTTCCTGTCCCTTACAAGGTAGTCATGAACATTAGGCATGCTTCCAAACTATCTTCCTATGACCTCCCGGCTCTGATCAGTTTTGAAGGGCCACGCACAAATGACTCTAGGATCTGACATTTCTGCCATCCAAGCAGTGGCTTACTGCCTCTGGATGCTCCTCCATTGCTTTCGTCCCAGGAGTGTCTTCGCTACACTGGATAAATGCCTCATTGGCATTTTCCTTTAGCTGGTCGCTGGACTTGAACTTGGGGCCTGAGCACTGTCCCTCAGCTCTACAGCTTAAGGCTAGCACTCTGCCACTTTGAGTCTCCAGCTTGGGGCTTGAGTACTGTCCCCTGACTCTTCAGTCCAGGGCTAGTACTCTGCTGGCTGAATAGAGGTGACAGCCTCTCAGGGACGTTTTTCTGCCCGGGCTGGCTTTGAACCAGTTTGCAGATCACTGAGTCTTATAAAAGGCCATTTTACTCCAATTAAAAGCAACAAGGTGGTCAACATAGAAGTAGCTTTTAAGCATGCACTTACCTGACACTTATTAAGAGTCAAAGTTACATCTGACAAACTGTAAGAATCCTCTGTGCTTTGCTTTGGGCTTGCTGGAAACTTAAAAAACCTGTAAGAGCAAACTAGAATAGCAATCATTTTGATAATCCTATTTTTTTTTTTTTTTTTGCACATTGAGGCCAATGTCAAGAATGATTTTACATTTAAACTATATATCCAAAAATCCATTCCCTATTTTTTTAAACCTCTTATTAATCACCTTTAATATTTTATACTTTAGTTTTCATTTGCATTTTGAAAAGATCCCTTGAAATCTTGAGGCCAAGTGTCACTCATTGCCTCTTGGCTGCTTGTTTTAAAACAGACACACATTAAGATTTTTAAACTCAAATGACAATTTTCCTTAATGCAAGAATTACAGTCACCTTTACTATACCACAAAGCTAGATTTAACATCTTTATAACTTTTAAAAACATCCTAATTGTAGAACATAATTGAAAGTAAGCCACATTATACAAATAACTTTTTGCCCTCTTTTTAAGGCCTTCCTAATTTTAATGTTAACACATCCAAGGGAAAGTTTTTCCAGTACTAATCAGATCATCACACCACTCATTTTAACCATCATGTTTTCAGTGTCTATCTGCAGGGAAAAAAGACAGAACAACGATGGGCCACTTGGCCCCTCCTATGGAATGGCCACACACTCTATCTGACTCTTTAGGGTTAGATGAACTGCGTTTGTGCCAGCTTGCCTCACCATGGGTGGACTCCTCCCAGGGCCTGTCCCACTGCATGACCAGCTGAACTGCACTTCTGCTTGTTCACCCTTCACCTCTAAAGATAGGTCTTCTGTTGGTTTCTAAGTTTTTCCCTGTCTCTTCTCTTGGTTCTCAAATGAAATACAGTTTTAGATAGACAGAACAGGTAACATCTTTGACAGTGTTAAACTAACCTTTACATTTAAATTTCTAATATTTATCCCCAAATTTTAGCCAAGGGAATTAGACCCCAAACAGCCAATGCATTTTTGTTAAGCCAGATAACTTGATTACAGTATAAACAGTCTTATGCATTTTAAAATATTAGTTTTTAAAATACCAGATTTTCTAATTTGCAAGTTAAAGAACCTTTTAAAAAGCCATTTAAAACAATGTGAAGATTTTTAAAATTTTTGGTAATGTCCAAACCTCATAACCTTTTGAATTTTTAAATTAAAACTCACCCAATTGTTACAGCATGCTGACAATTTTTTATCTTTGAACACGTTCACAAACACACACAAAACACACAGATCTTAAAGCGCGCAAAAATCAAAATCAGTTGTACGTACACTTTCTAAAGGTTTTAAACAAAAATTTAAGACAGTATTTCTTTTAAACTAGGTACCTTTGTTGGGCTTAATTTTCCCAGAGCTTGCTTATCTAGCAAGGCAATTCACTAATTAGTCTTTTGAATCTCTGTGCTGTTCTCATTCAGCAAACTGAATCCAGAGTCTGCTGAGTGAGCCTGTCACACTCACCCAAATCTTCCCTACCTCAGAAAACATAAAACGAACACACACACTAAACAAGACAAACAAGTGGCCACAAAGACAAAATTAGGTCCCAGTGAATGGGGTGACATCTCACCACTTACCAGGGGACTAGAACCCCCTCTAACTTATTCTAGAGAATTTTTCTTTTTAGATTCTTCTGAGATTTTCAATTATACTGAAATTATACCCCCTCTCTTTTACCTCTTTGAAATGATTGAGCAGGAGGTTGAGAGGAGTAAGCTTGCTTTGTCCTTGCCCCATCTCTGGGACAAGGAGTGTCCAAATTAATAAAACTGAGATAAGAAAGAAAAAGAAGTTAAAATTACACACACATACACACACACCACATACGGGGGTTGGTAATGTATGTGCACTTGGTCACGCTTTCTCTGGGGAGGTGGGCAATCTGGTCCGGGCACTCCTGTAATTCTAAAAGGGTGGAAGGGGCAATTAAGTGGGAAATGCGCACTCTTCCTCTGGTCTACGGGATCAGTAAGCCCCTCATCCACCAGCCCCAGGGCTGTGTGCCTAAGATTCAAATTAGAGTTAACAGAAGACATATACGCACACTCAAGACAGACAGCAAGCGCGTCAGACTGCTGGTCAGACAGTCTGTCCAGAAGGGCTTCCAACCAGAGAGAATCGGCCAATCGGGGGGACTCGAACCCCCTCTACCCGATCTCGAGGACAGCCCCACCCAGGGGTCCAGGGGACGTCTCCCACTGGCCCCACTGGCAGTCTTATAGCGCGTCCGCCAAGACTCTCCGCCAGCCCCAAGACCACACCTGCAGGCTTTCACCATTCCTGAAATATGAAAATTGTATCAAATGATCTGTTTCTTATTCTCTTGCGGAGGGGCTGGTTGCCCCTCTGTCCGTTTTTTGTTTCCTCTTGAAGAGGAGTTCCCTCTTTATGGAACTTAGATTTACATTCACTTTTTTCAGTGGTTTCCTTTTTCCTGCGGGAACCAAGGATTAGTTTGTTCTCCCACTGCTCCTGTGGAGTATATGTTTTAAAATAGAGACAAACTATCCTTATTCTTAGAAGATGAACTCCCCGTGATTTGCTCGTTATCTTTCTCAGTCACAACTGAGGGGCCTGCAGCACCCCAACGAGCTTCTGACTACTATTCCAGGTGAAAGGAAAAGAGAGAGAGAGAGAGATAGATGCTTACCTCCCAAGGTTCCTTGACTGAAGAAACTGCTTCTTGCCCCGCTCTGAGCCCCACGTTGGGCGCCACCTGCCGCGGACCGGGTTCTGTCGGGACGACGAAGGATACCTAGGGGAGGAACCTGGAATAGGACGGGGAGATGGCAAACAGACAACTCACACACATTAGGAGTGGATGCTGAGTGCTGAGTGCGATTTAATGCAGAGGATAACAAACTTTTATAGCAAAAGTCTCCATAAGAAAGGGCAAAAGGTTACATAATCTTGCTGCAGGGCTTCATTCTTGGGCAGTCACCAGCTGGTCGCCTGAAAGGGCAAAAGGTTACACAACCTTGCTGCAGGGCTTCGTCCTTGGGTGGTCACCAACTGGTCGCCTGATAGGCACTTGTTTCCAGCTTTACCTCTATTTTTAAGAAATACAATGGGTTTCGATGATTGTCACCAATTAACCACTACTTTTTTCTATAGAGGCCTTAACTGTCCCATTAAGATCTTTCCTGTTCCTTCTTTAATAGTAAGCACCAAGGAGACTTAGATTTAGCAAGTCTCTTAGTAAATGAGGAAGTTCTTTCTCCTAAGTAGTTATCTCAGCAATTGCCATACATTCTTTCTGTTCTAGCCGCGCCTACAACTTTTTGTAAATCTTACAATTCCTTCTGGAGTGACTTTGTGAAACCCCCAATACTTTTATATTTACTTATAACTTGTCTACTAGCCTCCATAAGAGGGGTTTCAGGGTAGCACTTAACTCTGGTGAGTTAGTCATATTTTTAAGACACTCATCAGATATTGGAGTCGTCAACACTCTTAAGAAAGAGCTTTGAATAAGGGAACGTTGACAATGAGTAAGTACAATGAGCAGTAGAAACAGTAAAAGATTAATAGGCACTCTTATGAGGAAAAGATAGGCAGAAACACATCTTTTCCAGGGGTTTTGCCAGCCTTTTCCCAGGAGTAGGCCTCTTAGAAGCCCTATTCTCTAAGGTAGACTTCGGTGAAGTCCCAAAACTTGGAGATAGGTTTCTGTAAAGCCCCATTCTCTGAGGTAGACTTCGGTGAAGTCCCAAAACTCAGAGATGGGTCTCGAGGCCCCTATCATGGTCTGATAGATGGTTTCCCATGCTAAGCAGACTCTACTGGGGTCGGCGTGGCAGAGGGGCAGCCCGGTCTGTCTTCCCCTGCACGCTGGGCCTGGGCATGGCTCTCCTCCCTCCTGACTGCCTCCTGGGATCCAGTGGGGACTCTGCTCCTGCAGGGGTGAAGCAGGGCCCGTGCTGGGCATCACAGGGCTGCACAGAAACATTCTAAGAGAGAATTCCAATTTTCTTTTGGATACGGTCAACAGAGCCTGTGCATTCCCAGAAGCGCCCCGGGGGGCCCGACCAGGCTTGTCAGACGACAGAAAAGCAAGCAAGTAAACAAAAATAGTAATTTACTGTTGCTGCATTGCTAAGACCCAAGTGTCCCCTCCCACACACCGGCTGCCCCCGATCACTGCAGCCTGGGCACAATGGCCTGCGCCTCCCGAGCCCAGGAGCCCAGTGCTGGCTGGGTCTGTCCTCCCGGGCTCTGGCAGGATTGCACCAGGGTATTCCCAACCGGAGGTCAAGGAGCCCCCAGAGCCACGGAGCCTCCCCCCCTCCCCCCTCCCCCCCACCCAGAGTACAGAGCCGAGGCCGACGGGGCGGGGGGACCACTCTACTGTGGACGGGTCACAGAGGGCCTCAGCTACCCTCGGCACCGGGCGGGCCGGTCACGCCCTTGGGTGGCAGTGACCAGAGGACCTTTCGGGCCGTGGTGTCACTGCTTGTCCAAGCCCCCAGGGGGCGGCTGAGAAGGTTTCTGGGCTGAATTGGGTGGAGGTGGGGTGCAGGGCTGTGAGCTCAAAAGATTTCCTGTGTGGGGAAAGTGCTGCTGGTTTCTAGCCTTTGACACACACATGTGCATGCACACACACACACTCCTACAGATGCGTGCCTGTGTGAACACCCATTTACCCACTCACACCCAACATAGACACAGCCAGGCCTGACAACCCTCACACACGCTTACCCCTCATGCACACATACGAGTGCACACACACCTCTCTCATTTGCACACACACTCATGTATGCATACCTGTCCTCACACACACCCTCATATGCACACATGTCCTCAGATACGCTTACCCCTCATGCACACATACACGTGCACACACCCTCACACACATACTTCTCATGTGCACACACACTCACAATGTGTGCATACCTGTCCTCACACACACCCTCATATGCACACACATCCTCAGATACGCTTACCCCTCATATGTAACATATGTGTGCACACACCCTCACACGCATACCCTCATATTCACACACATCCTCACACACACCTCTCATGTGCACACACATTCATCATGTGTGCATACCTGTCCTCACACACGCATACCCTCATGTGCACACACGTCCTTAGATACCCTTACCCCCATGCGCACACATATGTGTGCAAACACCCTCACACACATACTCCTCGTGTGTACATCACACATGCGTTCTCCTCATGCACACACGTGTGCACACAGCCTTACAACATGCCCATCATGTGTGCACACACATATGCCCATCCTGGGTGCACACACATGCATGCACATACCCTACACTAAGGCCTGTGTGCTGGCCACAAGCACACATGCACTCACACAGGTGTGCGCATCTGAGCCTGCCCTCTGCACACGCGTGTAGCATGGCGAGGCGAAGGAGACCCCAGCCCGTAGTGCCGCTTGGTGGCACCGAGCAAAGCCCCAGTGGCTCTGCTGGTGGGGTCCGGGGGTGCTGCAGGGTGACAGAGCCAGCGTGGGCCCTGGCTCCAGGCCCCAGCGTCCCCAGGGACGGTGCTCTGTGCACCAGCGGGTGACATGCAGCCATCATCCACACCACTGGAAGCGGTGACTGCAGCACACGCTCCCCACTCCAGAGTCCCGCAGAAATGTGTGGGATCCCCACGGGGGCAGCGAGGCAGAAGGAGCAGGGGGTGCAGAGCGGGAGGAGGCCGCCCTCCTCAGCTCCACACCGGGCAGCTCTGTGGCGGACGGGCTGGGAGGCAGCGCCAGCCAGCCCCAACACGGGGCTCGACTCCAGCCAGGCTGTGCCCCTGTGTCAGAGGCGTGGGCAGGTGAGCAGGGAGCCGTGGCCACAGACGAGGGGCTCGCAGGCACCACAGCCAGCCTGAGTCCAGGGACTCTGTCTTTGTTGCTGGTGCCGGGGTTTGAACTGAGGGCCTCACCCTTGATAGACAAATACTCCTACCCCAGCCATGGCCCGGCCCTTTTGGCTTTAGTTATTTTCACATTGGAAATGTGGGGTCTGGACCTTGATCCTCCTATTTGTACATCCCGCACGCTGGAATAACTGTCTCACACAGCTTGTTTTGTTGAAATGGTTTCTTTCTACCTTGTGTCCATGCTGGCCTCCAATGCGATCTTCCTGATCACCCCTAAGTGGTCGCATCGCAGACATGAGCCGCACGGGCCTGGTCCGCCCCTGGTGGTTAATTTGTTCATTCTTTGCTCATTCATTCATCTTGCTAGCCTTTGCTGCCCGTCCTCTTGGGCAGGGCCTGTGCTCAGCTAAGCAACCCTAGGCTGTGCCAGGCAGTCACCTGCCAACCTCAGCTGGCCGACCTGGCCACCCACTGCCCAGCCAGAGGGGTGGGAAGGTGCCGCTCAGCCCTGTCTGGCCAGGCTAGCGGATAAGCTTGCTTGCTCCACTTTCAAAACTACACAGACACCGTAAATGCCACCTTTCCTAAGAGATAAATAAAGTCTCGGAAATGTAATAATTCCCAATTAATATCCACCTAAATATTGTTTGCTTTAAAAAAATTAAAAACTTTAGTGTGTATTTACGTTACACCTGCCAGGCGGTTCCTGCAGTTCAATTGGCGACTCGAGGATGCGCGCCGGGCCTGGTGCCTGTGCAGAGGTCACACCCTGCGGGGAGGGGGGAGAGCAGCAGGGCCAGGATGCTGGGGGGGAGGGGACATGAGCCGGGGGCCACGCCAGCTGGGGGTCACACCAGGAGGAAGGCCAGGCCAGCCAGGGGCCACACCAGCTAGGGCCAAGCCAGCTGAGGGCCACGGCAGGAGGAAGCCACGCCAGCCAGGGGGCCATGCCAGCCACGTGCCATGGCAGGAGGAAGCCATGCCAGCTGAGGGCCACGCCAGCTGAGGGCCACGGCAGGAGGAAGCCACGCCAGCTGAGGGCCATGCCAGCCACGGGCCACGGCAGGAGGAAGCCACGCCAGCTGAGGGCCATGGCAGCTGGAGGCCACGCCAGCTGAGGGCCACGGCAGGAGGAAGCCACGCCAGCTGAAGGGCCACGCCAGCTGGAAGCCACGCCAGCTGAGGGCCACGGCAGGAGGAAGCCACGCCAGCTGAGGGCCACGGCAGGAGGGAGTTTGAGAAAAAGGGTTCCGCAGAGTTGCTGGGTCAGAACTGGCCTTCCCAGATACAGGTGGAGCCAGCCTCACCTCCCGGGCCTCCATGTGACAGCTGGCCTCGGTGAGTGGCATCTGGCTTGGGGGTCCTTCAGCCAGGCCCAAGTGCAGGGCCCTGGCACAAGGGGCCCAGTGGGCAGCAGAGAGGGCTGGGGGACACCAGAGGCGGATGGGACACAGCGGGCACAGGCACCCCGCGGGGGTCTGGGCGCCCCTGGGCCGGGCCCTGCTCTCCTCTCTTCCCGGTTGTCTGTGCAGGGCAGTAGAGGGACGGCGCTCTTACACAGCACGGCGCGCCTTGTCTGGAAGAACAGCGGGGTCCACATTCGGGGGTTTGGTTGGTGAGAGAGCGGAGGGAGAATGTGGTCACTGGACCAGGGAACGGTGCTCAGTTGTGCGTTGAGGTTGTCTGCGGAACCGTACCAACTAGCCCCCGAGAGGACACCAGGCACGGGTGGACGTCTGCCGCCACAGCAAGGTCTCTGTGAGGTCTGTGCAGTGAGGGCCAGGCAGGGCGGGTGCGCAGGGCGGGTGCGCAGGGCGGGCGCACAGGGCGGGCGCATGGGGCAGGCACGTGGGGCGGGCACACGGGGTGGGGGCAGGCACACGGGCGGGCGCGCGGGGCGGGCATGCGGGGTGGGGGCAGGCACACGGGGTGGGCACACAGGGCAGGCACATGGGGCGGGTGCACAGGGCGGATGCGCGGGGTGGGGGCTGGCATACGGGCGGGCGCGCGGGGCGGGCATGCGGGGTGGGGGCAGGCACACAGGGCAGGCACATGGGGCAGGTGCGCAGGGCGGATGCGCGGGGTGGGCACACAGGGCAGGCATGCGGGGTGGGGGCAGGCACACAGGGTGGGCACATGGGGCAGGTGCGCAGGGCGGGCACACAGGGCGGGCGCATGGGGCAGGCACGCGGGGCGGGCACACGGGGTGGGGGCAGGCACACGGGCGGGCGCGCGGGGCGGGCATGCGGGGTGGGGGCAGGCATATGGGCGGGCGCGCGGGGCAGGCATGCGGGGTGGGGGCAGGCACACAGGGTGGGCACAGGGCGGGCACATGGGGCGGGCACATGGGGCGGGCATGCAGGGTGGGGGCAGGCACACAGGGCGGGCACACAGGGCGGGCACACGGGGCGGGCATGCGGGGTGGGGGCAGGCACACAGGGCGGGCACACGGGGTGGGCACACAGGGCAGGCACATGGGGCGGGCGCGCAGGGTGGGTGCGCGGGGTGGGCACATGGGCAGGGGCAGGCACACGGGGCAGGCACACAGGGCGGGCACACAGGGCAGGGGCGGGCACACAGGGCAGGGGCAGGCACATGGGGTGGGCACATGGGGCAGGCACGCGGGGCACGGTAGGCACACGGGGCAGGGGTAGGCACGCAGGGCGGGCACATGGGGTGGGCACATGGGGCAGGTGCGCGGGGCATGGGTAGGCACATGGGACAGGCGTGCGGGGCGGGCGTGCGGGGCGGGCACATGGGGCGGGTGCATGGGGCGGGCATGTGAGGGGGGCACACAGGGCGGGTGCGCGGGGCGGGCACCCAGACCCAAGGCCCGGGCAGCTCAGGGCTGCAGCAGCGGGTCAGAGAGCTGCCCTTCCCCGGGAATCCGGGGAGGGAGGACACGCACAGATAGGGCGCTCCCAGCCTCTGCCCGGCCATCGAGCTGCGACCGCGGGGTGGACGCTCAGCTCGGAGGGCTGCTCTGTGCGTAATGACACCGATTAGCAGGGACAACAGATGCTGGCTCCGTGTGTGCAGAGGAAGGATCTGGTCTCGGTTGCCTGTCAGCAGCGCAGGCCCCTGTCCTGCGAGGACCCGGCCGCCCAGCACTCCCGTCCCCTCTCCCTCGGGCCAGGACTGGGTCCAGGGTGTTCCTCTGGATGTGTCCTTCGCTTAGATCCATGTGGCTGCCGTCCAAGCAGAGGGTAGCTGCTGCTGCTGCTGCTCCTCCTGTCTTCCTTCCCCTCCTCCTGTCCTCCCCCTCCCTCCCTCCCTCCCTGACGGGCCACCCTGGGCTCCCCAGGCCCCTGGCTCCAGTCCGGTGGGTTCTCCCACTCCAGCCCCTCCAGGGAGCCCCTCCCTGCCTCCCTCCCTCCCCCTCCCTCCTCCCTCCCTGACGGGCCACCCTGGGCTCCCCAGGCCCCTGGCTCCAGTCCGGTGGGTTCTCCCACTCCAGCCCCTCCAGGGAGCCCCTCCCTGCCTCCCTCCCTCCCCCTCCCTCCTCCCTCCCTGACGGGCCACCCTGGGCTCCCCAGGCCCCTGGCTCCGGTCCGGTGGGTTCTCCCACTCCAGCCCCTCCAGGGAGCCCCTCCCTGCCTCCCTCCCTCCCCCTCCCTCCCTCCCTCCCTGACGGGCCACCCTGGGCTCCCCAGGCCCCTGGCTCCGGTCCGGTGGGTTCTCCCACTCCAGCTCCGGGCTCAAGCGAGCCTCTGCGAGCCAGCTGTGAGTGCGTATCACACGCACAACAGCTATTTCCAGCAAGGCCAGTTCTTTTCTCCATGAAATCTAGTGCTGGTGAGTGCATATCTATAGCAACTGTTGGGTGCTTTTTCCTGTCTATTTTGAGCCGTAGAAGCCAGGACTCCGCAGAAGTGTGTTCTCCCCCACAGCGTTCGGGCACACGGATCTGGTGCCCCTCTTCCCCCGCCCCGTCTGGGGCTCGCTCCGCTCCGCTCCGGGCAGGCGGCCCTGGGTCGCGGTGGGCGTGGCTGGTGGAGGATGGGGGTGGGCTCTTTGGATCCTCCCCCACCTGGGCCGCTCTCAGGGAGATCCCGCCCTTCCTCCCCACCCAGTCTTCAGAACAACTTGGCCGCTGGAATGTCTTCTAAGACTCGAGGTCGCCTCTTGCTCTGCTCCAACCACCTAAGGGCCAGGCCTTCCCTGCGCATGGGCAAAGGCCCTGTGGCTGCTCTGCCCCCTGGGACAGGCTCACGGAGTCTGCCCCGGAGGCCTTGTGCCCCCATCTTCCGAGTGCTCCCACCACAGAGTGAAGAGCTCAGACTCCTCCTTAGGTTTGTGGGCCCGGCCTCCCCTGAGCGCCCTCTGCTCCCCTCCCTGCAGGGACCAGAGTGGTTTCGCTTCCATGTCATTTTTATACGCTTTGCAGTCACAAGCCTTGAAAGATTTTGTCTGTTGTTCACCTCTTTCTTTTCTTTATCATGTGTTTTATGTAGATATTAAATTACTGCATCTTTAAAATCTCTACTTTGAGTGTCTTTGTCTGTTGGTTGATGATTGGCAGAATTCATTTATTAAATTTATAGCTACGTTCAAAATGATTTCATCTCCATTATTTCACAGTTAATAATTTTATTCTTATGTTCTATTTATATGTCTTTAAATGTTTCTAAACGACACTCTTCGTGTAATAAAACCCCTGGGGTTGGATAGCCTGAAAAGACCCTTCTCTCATTGATTCATGTAAATGATAGGCTAGCTGGTTGCAAAATTTTGAGTTTAAGATTGCTTGCCTCCAACACGGAGAAGGCCATTTTCTACCTTCCTGCATCCAGTGTTACTGGTAAACCAAGTCAGGCAGATGCTGGCTTGCATCGTTCCTCACTGCTGTGACAAGATACCTGAAGCTGAACGGTGACAAAGAAGGGAGTATTCCCGGACCAGCTCCAGTGGTTAGGCCAGCTCCCAACATGGCGGGCGGGGTGGCAAGGATGGGGCAGCGGAGTGAGGAGAGGCCGCGGGGGAGATGGAGAGGCCGCAGGGGAACCACCAAGAT
This sequence comes from Dipodomys merriami, assembly GCF_024711535.1. Classification (NCBI taxonomy): domain Eukaryota; kingdom Metazoa; phylum Chordata; class Mammalia; order Rodentia; family Heteromyidae; genus Dipodomys; species Dipodomys merriami. The sequence goes on along the minus strand of NW_027202270.1, from coordinate 1,439,308 downwards.
GCCCAAGAGCCGTGCAATCTCTTTTGAGCCCACCCCGCCAGACCCCCTGACCCTAGAGCTCGTAGGGGGCAGATGCCAAGCCCCCAGCCTCCTTTTAGGCCTGTGTGAGCTTCTACGCGTACACATTCCCTGTCTGTGCAGCCCCTCTCCAGGGGCTTGAAATACACCGTCCTGCGTTGTGCTCCGCCTGGGGACCTGTGGCACAGGTGGGCAGCTGGCCTCCAACCGTCTGGACTTCTGTGCGTCTAAGATTGCCCTTCTTGTTGAGTTCCTGAGAAAGATGTTTTCACTCTATGTGTATACCAGCAGCACACCCCGGGTTTGCAGACGACGGTGCTGTGCTCTGTCCTCTCGGCGCTCACCCTCCTCTGGGCTGGGGTGAGGGGAGGCTGTGCTCTGTCCTCTCGGTGCTCACCCTCTTCCAGGCTTTTCCCCTCTCTGCCCAGTCTGTCCCATCTGTTCTGTTTCATCTAGGTTGAACTTCTCTCTTGTGTTTCTCGTGATAGCACATTCCTGAGAAGACTGTGGCGTTATTGTTATCATGCATCGCTTTTGCTGAACGATGACACCGCATGAGATGTTCAGGCCTGTCAGGACTGTTTCTGAGGTGGGGGTCTCGTGTGTTTGAGGCCTCTCATGCTTCTGGGCCTTGTGGTCCAGAGACTAAATCATAAAGCAACACTGGAGTGCCAAGCCAGAATCCGCACTCACAGTAGCTCATGCGTGTGACGTCTTCCTCCTCCACCACGATGTGCATTCAGCCTGGCCTCCCGGCCTCCCGGCCAGCATGCTGCCTGCCCTGCCGGGCTTTGGCGCGGGCTCCTAATCCTCGGCCTCGTCTGCCCTGAACGGAGGAGCGGTGGGTGGCGTGCGCGCTCAGGCTGCAGCTGCTGGCTCACCATGGGAGGCCCAGGGCAGGTCTGCTCACGTGGTGGGTGAAAGGTGTGTTCCCCAGGGCTCCGTCAGTGTGGCCGGGCCCCGCCGGGCTCCTCCACAGCTCACTGACACCCCTCTTCCTAATGAAGTAATGTTGTGGCGTGGGGGCCTCCTCTGCACCCCAAACAACACCCCGTCACGGGCAGCTGTGGACCACTGTGTCTGGATGGATTGCGGCCGCAGCGGCTGCATGGTCACGAGTCCTTTTGGTTGCCAGTCCGTAAACGGCTCTGAAGCGGAACTCTCCGGCCTCTCCTGCTCTTTCCTTTGATTGTGAGTCATCGTGCCTGAGTCACGCTCTATCCTGTGGGTTTTACTTCTCGCACTTACACAGATGCTCAAACTGTCAGGAGACTAGAGACCGATCTTCCTGGTGACATCGCCCGGGCCACCACAGGTGAGCCAGGAGCCGGACACCCTCAGGTCCAGCAGGACTCTGCGCAGACTGCTTTCCCAACATGTCTCCATCAGCTCTGCCCACCTCCCCTCCCTCCCCGTCCCCCTCCGGCCCGTCCCCCTGACCTGTCCGCTCCACAGGCTGATTGTCCACGGGGACCGCGGGAGCCAGGGCCCACTGCCTGGCCCACGGCGGGAAGGGAGACACGCTGTTTGGAAAAGCAAAGGGTCTGGCAGCGCATAACAGAAATCGTGGAACTGTTTGTTCCGTCTGACCTTGTGGTGACATTTCTGGGAAATTATTTTAAAAGAAAATGCCAAGAACGGACAAGGGCCTGTGCGTGAGGAGGTTTGTTGCAGAATTACACAACCCTCGAAGTCAATTGGATGCCAGCCCCGGGGAACGCAGGGTGGCGGGGGGCAGCACCCCATGTGTCAGTCCCCGATCATGGAGCAACAGGAGAGGTGTTTACCATCTCCCGCTAATTAGGAGAACGCAAAGCACAACACGCGGTGTTCGTGAACGGCATGTGGGAGCTGACTGTGGGAGTCCGGCAGGCAGTGAGTGAGGCAGCCGGGCTCCCTGCAGGGGGAGGTGGGGGTGGGGGGGCTGTGACATGAGCTCTTCCCTGGGGGGGTCACCCTGGAGAGTGGCCCTGCGGCTGGACGGCCTGGAGGCCTGCATGGGGAGTGCGGCCTCCTGGGGGCCGTCTGGACACTCAGTGGAGACCCAGCGTCCTCCCAAACAGTCAGCCACGGTGGAGGCGGGATGGCCGTTTGCGTGGTCCTGCGTGGTCAGCGTGCTCAGCCCGGGGACGGCCGTCTGCATGGTCCTGCGTGGTCAGTGTGCTCAGCCCTGGGATGGCCGTTTGCGTGGCCCTGCATGGTCAGCATGCTCAGCCCCGGGACGGCTGTCTGCATGGTCCTGCGTGGTCAGCGTGCTCAGCCCAGGGACGGCCAGCCTGTGTCTGGAAATCAGTGCCGAGCCCGAGGCCTGGCCTGGGGGTTGGTGGGGACGGGGACGGCCAGCCTGTGTCTGGAAATCGGTGCAGAGCCCGAGGCCTGGCCTGGGGGTTGGTGGGGACGGGACGGCCAGCCTGTGTCTGGAAATCGGTGCCGAGCCCGAGGCCTGGCCTGGGGGTTGGTGGGGACGGGGACGGCCCCCTCCCGGTCTCTCTCCCGGGAGCAGTACGGGCTCAGCGTCCCATCCTGAACGTGGAGGTGACAGGCAGAACGCACACAGAAGGACAACAGATGCCGATGTCAACTCCGGCTCCCAATGGTGAGCGTGAGACACGTCCCATGCCGGTGTGGACAGGGTGCGTGGAACAGCTCAGCCAGGAACATTCAGGAACGACGGAGGGGCTGTGTGTGAGTACGTGCGAGTGTGCATACTTGTAGGGGCACAGGTGTGCGTGTGCGCTTGGGTACGCGAAGGCAAAGCCACGTTCAAAGGGAGCAAGGGGCCCTGAGGGGTGATGTGATCAGGAAGCAGGTGGGAAACCCGAGCTTGGCCGGAGCCTGAGCTAGGCTGGGACAGGCGTGTCCCTGGAGGCCAGGCCACCGCTGTACTCAGGACAGGCGTGTCCCTGCACCACAGGCTGAAAGGGGACAGGGCAGACTGGGAGACTGCTGGAGGCCTGGGGGATCTCATAGGTGGCTGGGTCCCATGGGGGCACGGAGGTTTTGTACGTGGCTGGATCCCTCCTCTTCCTCTGCTGTGCTGTCTCCTCACCCTCAGAGGCCACTGGAAGGTACCAGCGATGGCGCTGTGGAGCAGGGCACCGGCTGGCCAGCCATGGCCACCGGCCAGCCATGGCCACCGGCCCCGGGACCACTTGCCCGCGGCCGTCTTGGGGGAGGTGGGCCTGGCCCAGGACACTTCCGTAGTGCAGGGGTTTGAATTTCACAGAGAGGAGGAAAACCATCCGTGCAAATGATTTTTACAAGGGCCAGCGAGCAGGTTCGCACACGGAGCATCCCAGGTCTGCAGGGCCCAGCGGTGAGCGCTGTGCTTTCTGTGGCCCTCTAGACCAGCCCTGGGCTCTGGGGCGGGCCTTGCTGCGTGGGATCCTACCCCCGCCCAGAGTGGGAAGCCCGGCCTCCAGACCCCACCAGCTCCGTGAAGACCGCATGAGCACAGCCCTGAGGCCCAGGCAGGAGCCGAGCGCTGTCCCCGCCGCCCGGGAGCCTCTGCTTCCTGCCCTGTGCTGCTGCAACCCCTGCCATGGCGGGAGCTGGCCGCCGTCCGAGTGCCACCCGCCTCCTGCAGGCTGCGCATCACCCGCACGCCACCCGCACGCCACCCACACACCACCCACACGCCACCCGCACACCACCCGCACACCACCCACACACCACCCGCACACCACCCGCACACCACCCGCACACCACCCGCACGCCACCCACACACCAACCACACACCACCCACAGACCACCCGCACACCACCCGCACACCACCCGCACACCACCCACACGCCACCCGCACACACCACCCGCACGCCACCCACACGCCACCCACAGACCACCCGCACGCCACCCGCACGCCACCCACACACCACCCGCACACACCACCCGCACGCCACCCACACGCCACCCACAGACCACCCGCACACCACCCGCACACCACCCGCACACCACCCGCACGCCACCCACACACCATGCACACGCCACCCGCACGCCACCCACACACCACCCACACGCCACCCACACGCCACCCGCACACCACCCACACGCCACCCACACACCACCCGCACGCCACCCACACATCACCCGCACACCACCCGCACGCCACCCGCACGCCACCCGCACGCCAACCGCATGCCACCCACACACCACCTGCACGCCAACCGCATGCCACCCACACACCATGCACACACCACCCACACACCACCCACACACCACACACACACCACACACGCCACCCGCACGCCACCCACACGCCACCCGCACACCACCCACACGCCACCCACACGCCACCCGCACGCCACCCGCACGCCACCCGCACGCTACCCACACACCATGCACACGCCACCCACATGCCACCCGCACACCACCCGCACACCACCCACACGCCACCCACACGCCACCCGCACGCCACCCACACGCCACCCGCACGCCACCCGCACGCCACCCGCACGCCACCCGCGGGCAGGCACAGCCCCATCCCAGCGCCACGCGACAGGCTTCACCCGACAGGACCACCCAGGACACTCCCTCTCGACCGGAGCAAGCGTGGTTCAGAACGGGACCAGGCGGGCGGAGAGTGAGAGTCTGCTCTGGCCTTCTGCCAGCAGGCGACGGGCCTGTCCGAGGAAGAAACCTCCGAGAAGGCCTTGCAGCTTGCCAGCACAGCCCAGGGCCAGACGCCCACGTGCTACGCAGTGGTTGATTCCTGCCAGTGTCATGTGGATGGATGTTCTTGTAAAGGGGCTTCTGGGCTGTGAATTCGGGTGTCTGTTCAGCCCAGCAAGGCCGGCTCTAGGGAGCTTGGGGGACCCCACACCAGCCCTGTGGGGCGGGCACCCCACATTCCCCTCTGCCTCCTGGCGGTGTGAGCCTGGATCGACAGGCCGGGAAGAGCCACGACCCTAGAACCCGGGTCCGATTGCACTGCGTGGACCTCAACTCCAGCGAATCCGGTGTGAACCTCCATTACAGCCAGTCCTGCACGGTGCGTCTGGGTCCTGTCGGGCCTGTGTGTTCCCACAACTCCCTGCAGACCCAGGCTCTGGGATCAGCAGCTTGTCCATGGCCGAGCTGTTGTCCTGGTGTGGGTGGACGGCCGCTCAGCATGCACAGCTGCAGGACAGCAGGTGGGCTCCGGGCGGACTGTTCCAAACGGAGCATCTGCGCCAATGGGCTTGTCACGCCGTGCCAAGACCACTACACCTGCTGTCCTCCGGGACTGGGAACTCAGCTTCCCAGGGAGCGGGACCTCTGCTCCCAAGCTCCTCATGGACTAGGACCTCTGTTCCCCAGGGAACAGGACCGCTGTTCTTCATGGAGCCGGAGCTCTGTCTGCCTTGCTGTGAGGAGCACTGTCCGCTTCCTGTAGTGCAGGGAGCCCGGCTGGTACCCTCCAGGCCTGCCCAGCGAGCTCCACCCACCGCTGTGGTTCACTTCGTGGCCGTTGATTCAGGTCACCGCTGGTCACTGCCCATCACCAAGGCCCAGGAATGGTAGCTGACCTCTGCGACCTCTCCCGTCCTCTACACTTCCCCCTTGCTTTGTGGATGGGTCAATGTGTAGATGCATCCTCTTTTGGCCTACTTTTGCCTCTGTTTCCGGTGAGCTTACTCCCAGACCAGAGCCACGGAGCCCCGTCCCTCCTCCCGGACCTCACCGCTTCTTTCCCCCAAGGCCCTGTGTGTGAACTTGGAAATCAGTCTGCACATAAGTGGCTTCCTGAGCTTCCCAGGATGGCCCACCCCTGAAAACAGTTGGGGGAAAGGATGGTCTTGTCAACACACGGCATCAAAGGGGAAACTTGACCCTTAACTTACACCATACACACAACCCAGAAGTTTCTGGAAACTGAGCTCTGGTGTGGAATGTACGGTTCTGTCAGTGAACTCTTGGGAGACCCCGGCTTGGGAGACCCCAGCTTGGGAGACCCCGGGTTGGACCACAGTTTGAAAACATTGCTGGAGCCAGAAATGATCCTGGAAGCAGCCTAACTCCTCCTCTTTATTAATTTTTGAGGGAAGCGTGGTACCCAAGTCTGACAAATCTGCCTCAAGTGAAGTATCGCGACTTCTCACGCTTCCTGACATTTGTAACCGAGGTAATTTTATTAACGTATCTGAACAAAATTCCAGAAGTGTTGAAATGATGACTAAAATTGATGCGAATTTTAGATGCATGAAAAGAAATAACCAATACTATCATGTGCACTGTGACCCAGTGGCAGCCAGTGTAGCCAAGCCTGTCCACGCCCCAGGAGACCACCACGGTCCTGACACAAGCCCAGGTCACCCTGAGCTCCCAGTGTCCCACACGAAATGTCACGTCCTAGGGACAAATCGCTCCTGTGCTCTTAGCATCTCCTTGTGCGTCCACCGGCTTGCTCCAGCACGGGCCGTGTCCCCAGCCTCTGGAGATACTGGCAACGCCTTGTCTGCAGTGGTCATGGGAGCTGTCCACCCGCCCGCCCGCAGGGTTTGAAGACCTTCTCGGTGACCTCAGTTGGACTTCAATGTGATCCTGCAGACTTCCATCTCTGTTTATTAGTGGTCAGCATCACTGATAATTGATCAACAGGCAGGGCCGGGGGAGGGCAGAGGCTTCTGGGCCTGAGCTGGTAGGGCGCAGCTGGTCGACCCACCTCCAGGGGGAGACACATGCCCACTGAGGGCAGACCGGGCAGCAGAGGGCGGGCAGAAGAAAGCCCTCCCCTCACCTCGTCTAGGGCTGACAGGCTCAGCAACACACGGCCTGCCGGCGCCAGGGCCTGGTTCAGGGGGCTTTCCGGACACAAGGGAGAGGGAAGAAGGTACAGAAAATGGGGGGTCAATGCAGGGGGCTCTTCTTCTCCTGTCTTGAGCTGGAAAACACCACTGGCTGGCCAGAGCCCCTTCCTCAGTTTCCCTCTGGGCTCGGGGCTGCCCGGGCAGGGCAGCTTGCCCGGCGCGCTGGTGTTCTGACCACAGCGTCTCCCTCTGCACCTCTGCTCCCCCCCAGAACCTTCCCCCTGGGGGGGCTCTGCACCATCTCCATCTCAAGACACCCTGGGTACCAGCACAGAAAGAACAGACTCTCGGGGCACATGTCAACCATCCTGTCACCTCCTCTGTACCAGATTTACTCCCAGATGGAGCTGCTGGGGCCCTGGAAAGTCTGGGTACCGGTGGAGTCACCTGTCCCGAGCCCAGAGTTGCCTTGTCAAACTCTAACGAAACTAAATGATAAACAGAGCCGGGCGGAGCAGGGCGCCCAACAGGCATGTTCCCTAAGACCCTGCCAGTGCAGAGAATTCCTCCACCACGACGTCAGCCGGACGGCGTGCCCAGCCTGGCGGGCTCCTCCTCGCCGGGATCTCCGGGCGCACTGCGGGCAAGGAGCATTGTGCCAACACAACTGTGCAAGCCTCTTCACTTCAAATTCAGACACGTCCCTGCCTCCATCTCCGGGAATTCAGCTTCTCATGGCACGGGAACAGCCCTGGCACCGCCGCTGCTGGCTGACCTCCGTCACCTGCAGAGCCTGGTGCCGTGTGGGCGGGGGACACACGTGGCGGCCCACGTCCCAGGCTCCCGAGCGCTTCCCACCCTGGCTTTGCTGAGCCATGGCCGTTCCCGGGCTCGGGTTCGGAGTCATCACGAGGGCGTCTGGCCTTCAGTGTGTCAGCAAGGACTCGGCCATCGCCGTCCAAGGCGGCTGGGGTTCTGATCATGGACATCACAAACTCAAGATCCGACGGTTCGCAGGTGAAGAACGATAAAAACCAGCGTGGGTGGTTGTTTTTGTGGGGGGTTGTTTTTGCTTTTGAGGATTTTTTTGGGGGGGAGGCAGAGTGGGGTGCAGCAGCAGTAGGAGAGAGGTGAACAGATGCAGCCGTAGTGTTCATTCAGTACACCCGATGTGGAAGTGAACCGTGCAGAGGGGCTGGGGAGGAAGTGGGGTGGGGGGAGCGAGGAGAGGGGTCACACTGTCTGAAACGAAATGCACCGTTCCCTGACCCTGAAACGGTACAACACCCCACGACTAACCACACAATAATACTAAAAGGCTGATTAGAGCAACTGGGACAGAGGGTCCCACGTGTGACTCGGGATGTAGCTCAGAGACACCTCCATCCCACGAGGCTGAGACTGGGGTGAAGCTCTTCACCTAGGGGTAGTCATGACCTTGTGACCCCTGGCCCCCAGGCCTGGGGTGGCGGGGCTGGGTGCACGTGTTTGGGCTGAAGCCACATCATCGGGGCAGGGCCCTCGTGCGAGGGCTCGGGGCAGCTGTGGGTGGCCAGCGAGTCTGTGGCTAAGTAGGAGCAGAAAGGCGTCCGCTCGCATGCAGACACCAGGAGCGAGCAGTGGAACAGAAGGGCGCAGGGCAGCGGCCCGGCACGGGAGAGTCCCCATGCGGGAAAGGCCCTCGCCCGCAGGGGGGAGGCTCGCACAAGCAGAGCTAGCAGCCCAGAGACTTCTTGGCCTTTGCAGCTCACTTTCCACCAGAGGCGGCTTGGGGCCAAGGCGCCCCGTCCCGCCTCTTCGCAGGAGGGCCTGTCTCCGCACCCTGCCCCAGCACCGGCCCACCCGCCTCGGCCTCTTTGGTCCAACCACAGAGCATGTCCGTGTTTTGTTTGTACACGGACTGTCACCACGCTCTGCTCCTGCGGCTGGCCCGGTCAGGAGCTTCCCCCCTCCCCCCCCCCCCATGCCGGGGCCGCAGCCGGCAGCCGGCAACGCCATGGCTGGCTCTCGGCTCTCTCGCTCTGCCTCCAGCACACCCAGGCAAGGCCCCGGGGCACCTCTGCTCCTCTGTGGCTCTCCGTCTGCAGCCCCGCCGTCTGACCCCTGCCTCCTATCTGCCACCACCTCTGCCCGGGCCAGCAGTTCCGTGACGGGGCCGGCCCTGGGTCTCTGCACAGGTGACAGCCAGTTCCAGACGCGGCTGGCCTAAGACGGGGAGGAGCACGCGGAGGAGGGAGGGGCGGGCAGAGGCTAGCTCTGCCACCATCCTCCAGGTGCAAGGGCCCCAACAGGGCTTGTCCGCAGCCCCAAGGGTGGCGATGCCAGACCTGCCAGCTGTGACACCTCCTGCCCCGTCCGCTGACAGCAGCCTGGAGAGGCAGAGGGCCCTGAGCTCACAGTGAGCGAAGCTCCACTGGGACCCAGCCACTCCCACAGCCACCTCCAACAGGCCGGGGGGTGGGGGGTGGGGACGGGTTAAGGCCTGCCCTAGCCTGACCTCTGCTCTTTGCCATCCCGGGAGACACAGGATCTCCTCAGTCAGTTCACCTCACCTTCCAGAACACTCCTCCCCAGACACAAGCCCACAGAGGACAGGCAGGCCACCACACCCACAGGGGTCAACAAGACCACCACACACATAAAGGCCAGCGATCCCAACACACACGCAGAGGTCAGCGATCGCACCACACACACAGAGGACAGCCAGCCCACCACACACACAGAGGTCAGCGATCCCACCACACACACACAGGACAGGGAACCCACCACACACACAGAGGTCAGCGATCCCAGCACACACACAGAGGTCAGCCAGTCCACCACACACACACAGGACAGGGAACCCACCACACACAAAGAGGACAGCGATCCCACCACAGACACAGGACAGTGATCCACCAGAGACACAGAGGACAGTGATCCCACCACACACACAGAGGTGAACAATCCCACCACACACAGAGAGGTAGGCGATCCCACCACACACACAAAGGACAGCCAGCCCACCAAACACACAGAGGACAGCCAGCCCAACATACACACAGAGGACAGCGATCCCACCACACACACAGAGGTCAGTGATCCCACCAAACACACAGAGGACAGCGATCCCACCACACACACAGAGGACAGCGATCCCACCACACACACAAAGGACAGCCAGCCCACCAAACACACAGAGGACAGCCAGCCCACCAAACACAGAGGACAGCGATCCCACCACACACACAGAGGTCAGTGATCCCACCAAACACACAGAGGACAGCGATCCCACCACACACACAGAGGACAGCGATCCCACCACACACACAAAGGACAGCCAGCCCACCAAACACACAGAGGACAGCCAGCCCAACACACACACAGAGGACAGCGATCCCACCACACACACAGAGGTCAGTGATCCCACCAAACACACAGAGGACAGCGATCCCACCACACACACAGAGGACAGCGATCCCACTACACACACAGAGGACAGCGATCCCACCACACACACAGAGGACAGCGATCCCACCACACACACAGAGGACAGCAATCCCACCACACACACAGAGGACAGCGATCCCACCACACATACAGAGGTCAGTGATCCCACCAAACACACAGAGGACAGCGATCCCACCACACACACAGAGGACAGCGATCCCACCACACACATAGAAGTCAGCAATCCCACCACACACACAGAGGACAGAGATACCACCACACACACAGAGGACAATGATCCTACCACACACACAGAGGAGAGTGATCACACCACAGACACAGAGGACAGTGATTCCACCACACACACAGAGGCCAGCGATCCCACCAAACACACAGAGGTCAGCGATCCCACCACAGACAAAGAGGTCAGGAATCCTACCACACACAGAGAGGACAGCGATCCCACCACACACACAGAGGACAGGAATCCCACCACACACAGAGGACAGAGATCCCACCAAACATACAGAGGACAGCGATCCCACCACACACACAGAGGACAGCCAGCCCACCACACACACAGAGGTCAGCAATTCCACCACACACACACAGGACGAGGATCCCACTGCAGACACAGAGGACAGCGATCCCACCACATACATAGAGGACAGCCAGCCCACCGGAAACACAGAGGACAGCGATCCCACCAAACACACAGGGGACAGTGATCCCACCACACACACAGAGGTCAGTGATCCCACCACACACACAGAGGACAGCCAGCCCAACACATACAGAAGACAGCGATAACACCACACACACAGAGGACATCGATCCCACCAAAAACACAGGGGACAGTGATCCCAGCACAGACACAGAGGTGAACAATCCCACCAAACACAGAGAGGTCAGCGATCCCACCACACACACAAAGGACAGCCAGCCCACCACATAAACAGAAGACAGCGAGCCCAACACACACACAGAGGACAGCGATAACACCACACACACAGAGGTCAGTGATCCCACCAGACACACCGAGGAGAGCGATCCCACCACACACACAGAGGACAGCGATCCCACCACACACACAGAGGTCAGTAATCCCACTCCACACACAGAGGACAGAGATACCACCACACACATAGAGGACAGTGATCCCACCACACACAGAGGTGAGTGATCCCACCACACACACAGAGGACAGGGATCCCACCACACACATAGAAGTCAGGGATCCCACCACACACATAGAAGTCAGCAATCCCACCACACACACAGAGGACAGAGATACCACCACACACAGAGGACAGCGATTCCACCACACACACAGAGGTCAGCAATCCCACCAGAGACACAGAGGTCAGCGATCCCACCACACACACAAAGGACAGTGATCCCACCACACACACAGAGGACAGCGATCCCACCACACACAAAGGACAGCGATCCCACCACACACACAGAGGACAGCAATCCACCACACACAAAGAGGTCAGTGATCTCACTCCACAAACAGAGAACAGCGATCCCACCACACCCATAGAGGACAGTGATCCCACCACACACAGAGGTGAGCAATCCCACCACACACACAGAGGACAGCGATCCCACCACACACACAGAGGACAGCGATCCCACCACACACACAGAGGACAATGATCCTACCACACACACAGAGGACAGTGATCCCACCACACACACAGAGGACAATGATCCTACCACACACACAGAGGTCAGGAATCCCACCACACACAGAGAGGAAAGCGATCCCATCACACACACAAAGGAGAGGAATCCCACCACACACAGATGACAGTGACCCCACCAAACATACAGAGGAGAGCGATCCCACCACACACACAGAGGACAGTGCTCCCACCACACACACAGAGGACAGTGCTCCCACCACACACACAGAGGACAGAGATCCCACCACACACACAGAAGTCAGTGATACCACCACAGACACAGAGGACAGCAATCCCACCACACACACAGAGGACAGCAATCCCACCACACACACAGAGAGGACAGCGATCCCACCACACACACAGAGAGGACAACGATCCTACCACACACACAGAGGACAGCGATCACACCACACACACAGAGGACAGCCAGCCCACCACACACTGAGGAGAGCGATCCCACCACACACACAGAGGACAGTGATCCCACCACACACACAAAGGATAGCGATCCCACCACACACACAGAGGACAGCGATCCCACCACACACTGAGGAGAGCGATCCCACCACATACACAGAGGACAGTGATCCTACCAAACACAAAGAAGTCAGTGATCCCAACACCCACAGGGGTCACCCAGTCCACCACACACACAGAGGACAGCAATCCCACCACACACACAGAGGAGAATGATCCCACCACACACACAGAGGACAGTGATCCCACCACACACACAGAGGACAGCGATCCACCACACACAAAGAGGTCAGTGATCTCACTCCACAAACAGAGAACAGCGATCCCACCACACCCATAGAGGACAGTGATCCCACCACACACAGAGGTGAGCAATCCCACCACACACACAGAGGTCAGTGATCCCACCACACACACCCAACAGGAAACTATTCCTTCTAGTAACCCTCAGCTCCCCACTTCCTCTCTATGCAGCAGGTGTTTTTGTGACAGGAAACTTCCACTCAAGGCAGAACCTTTGGGAGGCCCCTATTAATCCTAGGGGTTTGGGACCCACCCCTGCCCATCTGCTCCCATCCCCTGTGCTGGCCTCTTCCTGTCCTCATGCTCACCTCTTCCCATCTCTCCCCACCTCTTCCCATCTCCCCCCCTCTTCCTATCTTCCCACCTCTTCCCATCTCCCCCCCTCTTCCCATCTCCCTCACCTCTTCCCATCTCTCCCCACCTCTTCCCATCCCCCACCTCTTCCCATCTCCCCACCTCTTCCCATCCCCCCACCTCTTCCCATCCCCCCACCTCTTCCCATCCCCCCACCTCTTCCCATCCCCCACCTCTTCCCATCCCCCCACCTCTTCCCATCCCCCACCTAGTCCCATCCCCCACCTCTTCCCATCCCCCCACCTAGTCCCATCCCCCACCTCTTCCCATCCCCCGTCCTCCCCCACATGCCCCGGCCCCAGGCACCACCCTAACCAGGACCTGAGGCACTGTGGCCGCTGGGTCTCGTAACGCGCCCTTGTCTTCGGGAGTCAGCCCCGCAGCTGCTTTGCCATCGAGTGGGAGGCAGATGCGGTGTGGTTGGCACTTGTGTCTGTGTGCGCCAGGTGTGCTGGTCTGGCCATCTTCAGATATTTGATGTGTCCTCCTTCTGCCATCTGCAGCTCTGCTGCGAATGCTCGTGTGCAGGTGTGTGTGTGCGTTCCCGCTTCTCTGAGTAGCCATCTGTGACATCTGTGACCACAGCTGTGCCAGGCCTCACCTCCCACGTGTCAGGACTGTGCCCAGGGCGTGACTTCAGATAGCAGTGCGTAAGGGCTCCTGCGGGACTTCCTGCTGTCTGTCTCCATCAAAGTCTAACGCGTGGGACTCGGCTGTGCTTTCTCCTTTCTCTTTTTTGTGTCAGTACTTGGGCTCGAACTCAGAGCCTGGGTGTTGTCCCTTCGCTTGTTTTGCAAAAAGCTGACGCTTTACCACTTGAGCCAAAGCTCAAGTTTGGGCAGCTCATGGAGGTCAGAGTCTCATGGATTTTGCTGATTGGGCTTTGAGCCTCGATCCTCAGGTCTCAGCCTCCTGCACAGCTAGGATGACAGGCCCGAGCCACCGGCGCCCAGCTCCGCTACGACTTGGGGCTTTTATTTCTTAGTGGTCTTGTGATGTTGAAGATCACGTGCCAAGTCTAGTGGGTATTTCTGAGTCCCTTTGGATGGATATGTAATGGGCCCTTGTCCATTTTTAGTTACTTGTCTTCTTTTCTACTGAGCAGCAAGAGCGCTCCACTGTGTGACGTGCATATGTGCTTCTCCTGCTCGTGGGTTGTTGGTTTCCTTGACGGAGACCGTTTGTAGCTTTCCTGAAGTCCAGTGTATCTGTGGTGTCTTGATTCTCAGGTGCTTACTTCTCCAAAAAGCTGTTGGTTCTAGTCCAAGGGCACGCAGGCGGATAGGCATTTTTGCCTGTAATCTTCAGCTCCAGTACTCCAGTCATTCATTTCATTACATTTTTAGGTATTTTGGAATAAAGTTCCAACTCCACTCATATATATTACTGTACAGTTGTCTAGCACTCCTTGTCAAAAACCAAACAAATACGAACTCTGACTTTCTCTATTGAATGAGCTTGGCGCCCTTGCCAGAAATCACTGACTATTTGTGGCTCTCCGTTCTGTTGTCCCATCAGCCCTTCTGGAAAGTTCCACCATCTTGTGCACCAGGCTTGAAATCAGGAAGCAGGAGCCCTGTAACTTTGTTCCTCCTTCTCCTGGCCTATGCTGTGCCCCTGAATTCCCATATGGATTCCAGGATCAGGTGTGTAAGAGGTAGCTGAGACTTGGTGGAGGAACGAGACTCTGGAGCTGCTGAGACTTGGTGGAGGACTCTGGAGCTGTTGCCGTTTCCCAGTAGAATGTTTATAGTAAGCTAGAATGGGGGCTCGGTAGAGCAGCACCTGCCCAGCAAGCGCAAAGCCCCGAGCTTAGAGCCCAGTTTCAAAGACCAACACAAAAGCAAGTGTACAAAAGACAAACACAAACATGGGTTAAAGGGCTGGCGGTAGTGTAAATGAGTACTTTCTTGCTAGAAACGTAGCTCGTGTGGTACAGTACCTGCCTAGCCTGCGCGAGGCCTTGGTTCACACCCCAGTACCCCACTCCAAGGAGATTTATTACTAGAAGTGCCCTTAATTGTGGGAGCGAGCTAGGAAAGCTCTGACCTGCACACACAGCACACGCAGTCAGGGAAGAGTCAGTAGAATCGATTTTTTCTTTTTGTCAGTGCTGCGGGAGTTTGAACTCAGGGCTTGTATTTGCTGTATAAGAGAGTGCTATATCTAGAGCCTCACAGGCCTTTTGATTTTTTTCAGAGAAAGTCTTGCACTTCTTACTTAGAGCTGGCCTCGGGCAAAAGTTCTTCCATTCATGCCTCTTGTGTACCCAGGATTCCAGGTGAGCCCCACCATGCCTAGCTTATTCTTTGAGCTAGGGTCTTGCTAACTTTTTTTTTTTTTGCTCAGGAAGCTCTCAGATCACGTCCTTCAGTCTTGACTCTGAGACCCCGCCCCCAGCCTAGAACCTGGAGGTGAGAGTTGATGGTCCTGTTCAAGGTAGAATTTCTACTTCCGAGAAGCTCACGAGATTACTGAGGACTCTTCTTTCGTGTCAGCTGACGGTGCGCCTTAACCTAATCAGCTGAAAATTCCACAGTGTCACTGGGGCTAGTGCGTTCTTGAACACTCAGGCATCGTGGCCCAGCCAGAGTGACAAGAAAGACTAGCTCTCTGTGCATGGCATCCGGGTTAACTTTCCTGTTCCGTGATCATGGTGTCCCTTGGTCCTCTTCCATTTCCTTCTGTGGCATTTTGTAATATTCCATGCGTTACACCTTGAAAAATTCCCATTTTGTACCTCTTTGACAGATGTCAGATTACGAATCCCTCTGCACACTACCGTGAGTGGCTTTGCACTGTTGATTCTGGCTTCAGACCTGCGGCGGCTCATGATGGGCGCGGGGCTGTTCACGCTGCTCACACCTTGGAGCCCGCTCTGCTGCTCATTCTGGAAGTTCAGCAGCAGCTTCTGTAGGATTTGCCACGCAGCCTGTTATTTCTGAGTTAGTGTAATATGTTAGTGATTTCTGAAGAAAATGAATATGGCCCAAGTAATTATGTTTTTCTCTTAAAAGTTGACAGCTTATTATTTTAACAAACTGAAATAAATCATGCTTTGCTAATAGCTTCATTCTGTTTTCAAAGAAAGCCCACATATGGTACTTAAAGAAATCTAAATACCTAAGCATGTGGTAAATATGTTATTGATTCAGTCATCGACTTCTATTAATTTCTCCTCATTCATTTCCCCTTTTTCTTCTCTCAGAGTTGTAATTGATCAGAAGCTCCAGCAGTGTCCTGCACACGGCCATCTGTCCACAGCCAGGCGGCGGCCGCACCTCCCCACCCAGTCCCTCCACGGCTGCCTCCTCCTCCTCCCCAGAAAGCATCTCCACGCACACCGCGGGCCCCGCACAGAGCCCCGCTTCGCATGGAGTGGGCGCAGCTTCAGTGAGTGGTGCCCGGCGTCTGTGTCTGGGGAGTCGGGTGCCTCCCGCCCATCGTGCTGAGGCGCAGCACCAGCGACTTGTCTGGGCGTTGGCCTTGACCCCAGCCCGTGTGGCACCGGCCTCCCCTCCGCGGTGCTGGTCATCTTTCCCTCCCCTGTCCTGCTGTCTGGAGGCCCCAGAGCCCGGCCAGCCCTTCAGGAGGAGCTGCAATTCCCCCCGGGAGAGGCCGGATCTGCACATGTTGGGTGGGGTTCTGTGCAGGAGACTGGGCTCTGCTCTGCGCTCCGTCCATCCAGCCTCTGTGAGCTCCCGGTCTGCGCTCCGTCCATCCAGCCGCTGTGAGCCCCCGGTCTGGGCTCCGTCCATCCAGCCGCTGTGAGCCCCCGGTCTGCGCTCCGTCCATCCAGCCTCTGTGAGCCCCCGGTCTGCGCTCCGTCCATCCAGCTGCTGTGAGTCCCCGGTCTGCACTCCGTCCATCCATCCAGCCGCTGTGAGTCCCCGGTCTGCGCTCCGTCCATCCAGCCTCTGTGAGCCCCCGGTCTGCGCTCCGTCCATCCAGCTGCTGTGAGTCCCTGGTCTGCACTCCGTCCATCCATCCAGTTGCTGTGAGCCCCCGGTCTGCGCTCTGTCCATCCAGCCTCTGTGAGCCCCCAGTCTGCGCTCCGTCCATCCATCCAGCCTCTGTGAGTCCCCGGTCTGCGCTCAGTCCATCCACCCAGCCTCTGTGAGTCCCCGGTCTGCGCTCAGTCCATCCATCCAGCCGCTGTGAGTCCCCGGTCTGCGCTCAGTCCATCCAGCCTCTGTGAGCCCCCGGTCTGCGCTCCGTCCATCCAGCCTCTGTGAGCCCCCGGTCTGCGCTCCGTCCATCCAGCTGCTGTGAGTCCCTGGTCTGCGCTCCGTCCATCCAGCCGCTGTAAGTCCCCGGTCTGCACTCCGTCCATCCATCCAGTTGCTGTGAGCCCCCGGTCTGCGCTCTGTCCATCCAGCCTCTGTGAGCCCCCAGTCTGTGCTCCGTCCGTCCATCCAGCCTCTGTGAGTCCCCGGTCTGCGCTCAGTCCATCCATCCAGCCTCTGTGAGTCCCTGGTCTGCGCTCCATCCATCCATCCAGCTGCTGTGAGTCCCTGGTCTGCGCTCCATCCATCCATCCAGCCTCTGTGAGCCCCCGGTCTGCGCTCAGTCCATCCATCCAGCCTCTGTGAGTCCCCGGTCTGCGCTCAGTCCATCCATCCAGCCTCTGTGAGTCCCTGGTCTGCGCTCCATCCATCCATCCAGCTGCTGTGAGTCCCTGGTCTGCGCTCAGTCCATCCATCCAGCCTCTGTGAGCCCCCAGTCTGCGCTCCGTCCATCCAGCCTCTGTGAGCCCCCGGTCTGCGCTCTGTCCGTCCATCCAGCCTCTGTGAGCCCCCGGTCTGCGCTCCGTCCATCCAGCCTCTGTGAGCCCCCGGTCTGCACTCCGTCCATCCAGCTGCTGTGAGTCCCTGGTCTGCGCTCCGTCCATCCAGCCGCTGTAAGTCCCCGGTCTGCGCTCCGTCCATCCATCCAGTTGCTGTGAGCCCCCGGTCTGCGCTCTGTCCATCCAGCCTCTGTGAGCCCCCAGTCTGTGCTCCGTCCGTCCATCCAGCCTCTGTGAGTCCCCGGTCTGCGCTCAGTCCATCCATCCAGCCTCTGTGAGTCCCTGGTCTGCGCTCCATCCATCCATCCAGCTGCTGTGAGCCCCCAGTCTGCGCTCCGTCCATCCAGCCTCTGTGAGCCCCCGGTCTGCGCTCTGTCCGTCCATCCAGCCTCTGTGAGCCCCCGGTCTGCGCTCCGTCTGTCCATCCAGCCGCTGTGAGCCCCCAGTCTGCGGTCCATCCATCCAGCCACTGTGAGCCCCCGGTCTGCGCTCCGTCCATCCAGCCTCTGTGAGTCCCTGGTCTGCGCTCCGTCCATCCATCCAGCCTCTGTGAGCCCCCGGTCTGCGCTCCATCCATCCAGCTGCTGTGAGTCCCTGGTCTGCGCTCCATCCGTCCATCTGGCCACTGTGAGCCCCTGGTACACACTTTACACCTGGCGTTGTGTCTGAGCACTGCCGGTCTCATTTCACGCTGCTCTGTCTTTGGTGGGGCTGCTCGGGCGGCTCTCTCCCATGCCCCTATCATTTCTGTGTTTTCCTTTGCTTGTTTGCTTCCTTGCCCTTCCTTGCTGTCTGGCTCTCTGAAGCACTGCAGGCTCTTCCTGTACGTTTGCTTCGCCAGGCTGGCTTCCTCCCTATTTTCCCCAGGAGCCGTGGTGGCGTGGATGGTGAAGGCCTTGGGCCCCGGCTCCGGGCTCCTGCAGGGTCAGTCCCTGCTTCTCCGCCCCTGAGACCCGGAGCAGCAGCCGCGGGCTTCTCCACAGCTGTCAGCAGGGATGGAGTGCATTACCCCAGAGGTGAATAACGTCTCAGACAGCAGGGACCCTCGGGTCAGGTGTCAGGCCAGGGGCAAGAGCGCCATCAGAGACATGTCCTTGGGATAACCGAGTTCAAGTTCTCCTTGTGTCCGCCCAGGAAATGGAAGGTGGGAGTCAGAAAGTAAACTGGTAGAGGCACTGACTGCACAAGTAGACTGGCCTTGTGTGTGTGTGTGTGTGTGTGTGTGTGTGTGTCTGTGTGTGGGTGCATGTGCGTGCACTTGTGTGTGTCTGCAGCTGTACCATTGTGCGAGCTGGGGCTGGTATGTCAAGAACTCCCCCCAGGTTTGAACCTTCCGTGTGACTGTTAACGGCCCTACAGCCGTCCACCACCTGGCCCTGGAGCGGCTGTCTCCTTGTGGGATATACACGCTCTTCTCATCTTTCCTGTGGCTGTGTTACCAACTGGCTGGCTTTGAACTTTGTGTTCTACTCACATAGGAATTGTGGGTACACCAGGAGACATCAGGCCCTTCAGTGCTTGAGGCAGCTGGGCTGCTGACCAGGCCAGCTTCCACAGACTTGAGTGGACACAGCGGGTGCTGACCAGCTAGAGGCCCCCGGGAGGCCAGCGTTCACGGACCTGTGTGGACACAGCCACAGACGGGTACTGACCGGCTGGAGGCCCCCGGGAGGCCAGCATTCACGGATCTGTGTGGACACAGCCACTGACGGGTACTGACCGGCTGGAGGCCCCCGGGAGGCCAGCAGTCACGGATCTGTGTAGACACAGCCACAGACGGGTACTGACCGGCTGGAGGCCCCTGGGAGGCCAGCATTCACGGACCTGAGTGGACGCAGCCTGTCTCCACCCGATGCATCTGATTACATTTCGCAGCCCCATTTTGCTTTCTAATTCTGTTTTTGATTTGTGGGACCTACTTGACTTTCTCATAAGTACTTTAGAGGGAGGACTGGGCATGCTCCCCAGAGCGCTGACTGCTGGCTGCAGACTGCGCCAGCCTGGCTCTCTCCAAAGACTCGGGTGTGTTCTCGACCAAATCTTCCCGTGTGTCCTGCCAAGAAGTGGATTTGGAGCTGCCTCTCTCTTGTTTCCCTGGATGCCCCATCCCGGGCGGCCCTCCACTGTGAGGCCAGGCCGGGTGATCCAGGAGCACCATGATATCCATGCAGATGCACATCAGGCCCAGGCCAGGGGGGGCTGTCCTCTTGATGGTCGTCCTTCCAGGGAGAGGACACACATACACACGTACACACACACACACACACACACACACACACTTGTGTCCTTGTATCTGAATCCCGGGTGCTGTACCACATGCTGGTCTGCCTGAGGAAACACATGCACGCACACAACTTCTACCTGAGAAGAAGCTGGAGTCAGGTCCAGAGGAAGATGTGAGGGTTCCGGGGTCAGCCCCGCCCCCTCCCGGCCTCCTCTGTCCTGGGCACCCTGGACTGTCTGAAGCTGTTTTGTCATCTGTACGGCTAGACGGAGAGGCACTGGGTCCATGATGGATACAGTGGTACCTGGCAGGGTGCCATCTCTCCATCTCTCCTGGGGACATTAATGACCGCAGTCATGGCCACGCTGCCCACGCAGTGTGCACACATCGGACCTCTGGCCAGCAGGAGGCTCTTGAGAGCGCAGCAGGGAGCAGGTATGGGAAGGGGCAGGTCATTCCACCCTGCCTGAGGTCGAGCTGGGCAGGGGGTGGCCGCTGATGAGTGAGCAGTAGCGGCGAGGCCAGTACCTGGCTGGATCTCTCCTCCATCCAGCCACCAACCACATTGTGGCAACTTGCTCGGGGCCAGGCCAGAGGCTGTGAGAGGTGCAGTCCCCCACCTGAGTTGGTGGGAGGGCTCAGCCGTGGCTGCTTTGCTGTGTTATGGGGACCTAAGCCGTGGCTGGTTTGCTGTGTGTGTGTGTCTCACCAGTGGCTGGTTTGTTGTGTATATGGCTCAGCCATGGCTGGTTTGCTGTGTGTGTGTGGACCTCAGCCGTGGCTGGTTTGCTGTGGGGGGGGGGCTCAGCCATGGCTGGATTGCTGTGTGTGTGGCTCAGCCGTGGCTGGTTTGCTGTGTGTGAGTGTCTCAGCCGTGGCTGATTTGCTGTGTGTGTGTGTCTCAGCCGTGGCTGGTTTGCTGTGTGTGTGGCTCAGCTGTGGCTGATTTGCTGTGGGGGGGCTCATCCGTGGCTGGTTTGCTGTGTGTGGCTCAACCATGGCTGGTTTGCTGTGGGGGGAGGCTCAGCCGTGGCTGGTTTGCTGTGTGTGTGGGGCTCAGCCATGGCTGGTTTACTGTGTGTGTGGCTCAGCCGTGGCTGGTTTGCTGTGTGTGTGGGGCTCAGCCATGGCTGGTTTACTGTGTGTGTGGCTCAGCCGTGGCTGGTTTGCTGTGTGTGTGGGGCTCAGCCATGGCTGGTTTACTGTGTGTGTGGCTCAGCCGTGGCTGGTTTGCTGTGTGTGTGGCTCAGTTGTGGCTGGTTTGCTGTGTGTTTGGCTCAGCCGTGGCTGGTTTGCTGTGTGTGTGGCTCAGCCGTGGCTGGTTTGCTGTGTGTGCGTGGCTCAGCCGTGGCTGGTTTGCTGTGTGTGGGGCTCCGTTGTGGCTGGTTTGCTGTATGTGTGGCTCAGCCGTGGCTGGTTTGCTGTGTATGTGGCTCAGTTGTGGCTGGTTTGCTGTGTGTGTGTGGCTCAGCCATGGCTGGTTTGCTGTGTGTGGGGACCTCAGCAGTGGCTGGTTTGCTGTATGTGTGGCTCAGCTGTGGCTGGTTTGCTGTGGGGGGTTCAGCTGTGGCTCTTTGCTGTGTGTGTAGCTCAGTTGTGGCTGGTTTGCTGTGTGCGTGGCTCAGCCGTGGCTAGTTTGCTGTGTGTGGGGCTCAGTTGTGGCTGGTTTGCTATGTGTGTGCAGCTCAGCCGTGGCTGGTTTGCTGTGTGTGTGTGGCTCAGTTGTGGCTGGTTTGCTGTGTGTGTGGCTCAGCCGTGGCTGGTTTGCTGTATGTGTGGCTCAGCCGTGGCTGGTTTGCTGTGTGTGGGGCTCAGCCGTGGCTGGTTTGCTGTGTGTATGGCTCAGTTGTGGCTGGTTTGCTGTGTGTGGGGCTCAGCCATGGCTGGTTTGCTGTGTGTGTGGCTCAGCCGTGGCTGGTTTGCTGTGTGTGTGGCTCAGCCGTGGCTGGTTTGCTGTGTGTGTGGCTCAGCCGTGGCTGGTTTGCTGTGTGTGTGGCTCAGCCGTGGCTGGTTTGCTGTGTGTGTGACTCAGCTGTGGCTGGTTTGCTGTGTGTGGGGCTCAGCCGTGGCTGGTTTGCTGTGTGTGTGGCTCAGCCGTGGCTGGTTTGCTGTGTGTGTGGCTCAGCCATGGCTGGTTTGCTGTGGGGGGACCTCAGCCGTGGCTGGTTTGCTGTGTGTATGGCTCAGCCATGGCTGGTTTGCTGTGTGTGGGGCTCAGCCATGGCTGGTTTGCTGTGTGTGTGGCTCGGTTGTGGCTGGTTTGCTGTGTGTGTGGCTCAGCCGTGGCTGGTTTGCTGTGTATGTGGCTCAGTTGTGGCTGGTTTGCTGTGTGTGTGTGGCTCAGCCGTGGCTGGTTTGCTGTGTGTGTGGCTCAGTTGTGGCTGGTTTGCTGTGTGTGTGGCTCAGCCGTGGCTGGTTTGCTGTGTGTGTGTGTGTCTCAGCCGTAGCTGGTTTGCTGTGTGTGTGTGTGGCTCAGCCATGGCTGGTTTGCTGTGTATGTGGCTCAGTTGTGGCTGGTTTGCTGTGTGTGTGGTTTAGCCGTGGCTGGTTTGCTGTGTGTGTGGCTCAGCCATGGCTGGTTTGCTGTGTGTGTGTGGCTCAGCTGTGGCTGGTTTGCTGTGTGTGTGTGTGGCTCAGCCATGGCTGGTTTGCTGTGTGTGTGGCTCAGCCGTGGCTGGTTTGCTGTGTGTGTGGCTCAGCCGTGGCTGGTTTACTGTGTGTGTGGCTCAGTTGTGGCTGGTTTGCTGTGTGTGTGGCTCAGCAGTGGCTGGTTTGCTGTGTGTGTGTGGCTCAACCATGACTAGTTTGCTGTGTGTGTGGCTCAGTTGTGGCTGGTTTGCTGTGTGTGTGGCTCAGTTGTGGCTGGTTTGCTGTGTGTGTGGCTCAGTTGTGGCTGGTTTGCTGTGTGTGGCTCAGCCGTGGCTGTTTTGCTGTGTGTGTGGCTCAGTTGTGGCTGGTTTGCTGTATGTGTGGCTCAGCCGTGGCTGGTTTCCTGTGTGTGTGTGGCTCAGCCATGGCTGGTTTGCTGTGTATGTGGCTCAGTTGTGGCTGGTTTGCTGTGTGTGTGCTTCAGCCGTGGCTGGTTTGCTGTGTGTTTGTGGCCCAGCCGTGGCTGGTTTGCTGTGTGTGTGGCTCAGCCGTGGCTGGTTTGCTGTGTGTGTGGCTCAGTTGTGGCTGGTTTGCTGTGTATGTGGCTCAGTTGTGGCTGGTTTGCTGTGTGTGTGTGGCTCAGCCATGGCTGGTTTGCTGTGTGTGGGGACCTCAGCAGTGGCTGGTTTGCTGTGGGGGGTTCAGCTGTGGCTCTTTGCTGTGTGTGTAGCTCAGTTGTGGCTGGTTTGCTGTGTGTGTGGCTCAGCCGTGGCTGGTTTGCTGTGTGTGTGTGTGGCTCAGCCGTGGCTGGTTTGCTGTGTGTGTTGCTCAGTTGTGGCTGGTTTGCTGTGTGTGGCTCAGCCGTGGCTGGTTTGCTGTGTATGTGGCTCAGTTGTGGCTGGTTTGCTGTGGGGGGCTCAGCCGTGGCTGGTTTGCTGTGTTTGTGTGTCTCAGCCGTGGCTGGTTTGCTGTGTGAGTGTGGCTCAGCCATGGCTGGTTTGCTGTGTGTGTGTGGCTCAGCCGTGGCTGGTTTGTTGTGTGTGTATGTGGCTCAGCCGTGGCTGGTTTGCTGTGTGTGTGTGGCTCAGCCGTGGCTGGTTTGCTGTGTGTGTGGCTCAGCCATGGCTGATTTGCTGTGGGGGGTTCAGCTGTGGTTGGTTTGCTGTGGGGGGGCTCAACCATGGCTGGTTTGCTGTGGGGGGAGGCTTAGCCGTGGCTGGTTTGCTGTGTGTGTAGGACTCAACCGTGGCTGGTTTGCTTGGGGGAAAGTGCACCATGCTGGCATGGTTATATTTGAGAAATGGGCCAGCCTGGACTGTGATCCTCCTGTCTGTGCTGTCCAGGTGTCACTGAGATGCACCCATTGTGCTCCTGTGCCTGGCCAGTGGTCTAGATGGAGCCTTGTGAACTTGTGAACTTGTTGTTAGGAATGGCTTCCAATCATGATCGCCTGACCCCTGCCTGCCAATCTATGCTATGTAGCTAGGACTGCCAGAGTAGGCCACTGCACCCGGCCACATCCACACTAGTTTTAAGATCCACCCCAAGATTTGAGAATGGGAAGAGAGCATGTCCCCGCTGGTGTCCACAGACATGCTCCCCACAGACACACGCTCCCCACACACACGCTCCACACGGACACGCTCCCCACACACACACGCTCCCCACACACACGCTCCCCACACACACGCTCCCCACACACACGCTCCCCACACACACACACACACACACACACACACGCTCCCCACACACACACGCTCCCCCCCCCACACACACACGCTCCCCACACACACACGCTCCCCCCCCCACACACACACGCTCCCCACACACACACGCTCCCCACACACACACTCCCCACACACACGCTCCCCACACACACGCTCCCCACACACACGCTCCCCACACACACGCTCCCCACACACACGCTCCCCACACACACACACACACACACACACACACGCTCCCCACACACACACGCTCCCCACACACACACGCTCCCCACACACACACTCCCCACACACACGCTCCCCACACACACGCTCCCCACACACACACACTCCCCACACACACGCTCCACACACACACACTCCCCACACACACACTCCCCACACACACGCTCCCCACACACACACGCTCCCCACAGACACACACGCTCCCCACACACACACGCTCCCCACACACACGCTCCACACACACACGCTCCCCACAGACACGCTCCCCACACACACGCTCCCCACAGACACACTCCCCACAGACACACGCTCCCCACACACACACGCTCCCCACACACACACTCCCCACACACACACGCTCCCCACACACACACGCTCCCCACACACACACGCTCCCCACACATACACTCCACATACACACACACTCCACACACACACGCTCCCCACACACACGCTCCCCACACACACACGCTCCACACACACGCTCCCCACACACACGCTCCCCACACACACGCTCCCCACACACACGCTTCCCACACACACGCTCCCCACACACACGCTCCCCACACACACACTCCCCACACACACACTCCACACACACACACACTCCACACACACACGCTCCCCACACACACGCTCCCCACACACACACTCCACACACACACACACTCCACACACACACGCTCCCCACACACACACTCCACACACACACACGCTCCACACACACACGCTCCCCACACACACGCTCCCCACACACACACTCCACACACACACACACTCCACACACACACGCTCCCCACACACACGCTCCCCACACACACACTCCCCACACACACACACTCCCCACACACACACGCTCCCCACACACACACGCTCCACACACACACACGCTCCCCACACACACACTCCCCACACACACTCCACATACACACGCTCCACACACACGCTCCACACACACACGCTCCCCACACACACACACTCCCCACACACACACTCCCCACACACACACACTCCACACACACACGCTCCCCACACACACACACTCCCCACACACACACTCCCCACACACACACTCCCCACACACACGCTCCCCACACACACGCTCCCCACAGACACGCTCCCCACACACACGCTCCCCACACACACACTCCTCACACACACGCTCCCCACACACACACACTCCCCCCACACACGCTCCCCACACACACACGCTCCCCACACACACACTCCCCACACACACACACTCCCCACACACACACACTCCCCACACACACGCTCCACACACACACACTCCCCACACACACACACTCCACACACACACGCTCCCCACACACACGCTCCCCACACACACACGCTCCCCACACACACGCTCCCCACACACACGCTCCCCACACACATGCTCCACACACACACACTCTGGGCACGCTCTTCACAGACACACTCCTCCCCACACACACGCTCTGGACACGTTCCCCATGGCTGTGCTCTCCAGGGGCACGCTCCCCACACTCAATCAAGCTCAACACAGCCCCAGCACCCCTCTTTCCCTTTAAAGTGCTTCCAGGCTTGGAGTCCAGCCGTGAAGCCGCAGTAACCCAGTAACCCCACCAGACCTGTGTCAGCCAGTGCTGCCTGAGGGGACCAGCAGGCTCAGGCCACCTTTCCAGACTGTTCCACCAGCCTGGGTCCCAGGCCCCATCCAGAGCTCCCAAAGGAGTCGCCCCCAGAGGCCAGGAGCAGACATTCTCCATGAGGTCACTGTGGGGGAGTGGGGGCCTGGGGAGGGTGTGGGGCCTGAGCCGCGCTGCTCGCTGCTCAGCGTGGGGCACCAGGAGACGCGGGGGCAAGTGCTGCAGAGGCAGCGGCCTGGGTCTGGGAGCAGGGTGGTGGCTGGCTGGCCCGCGCCCCTGGGTGGGAATGCTCCTCCACCAGCATGGGGAAGTTATCATTCTGGAACTTTCCTTTTTGTGTGGAGATCAGAACACAGCAGGACATTGGTAGGAAAATTCCTCCCTCCCCCCCTGGCCTCACTCCCAGGCAGATCTCCCGTGGTCTGTGTGGGGTTCCAGGCTCCAGGCTCTGGCTGCTGCTCTTCTTTCTCCCCTCTCTTCCGGCCAGGCCGCCCCCCTAGACCTCGCTGCTCCTTGCCGGCAGCGCTGGCTGCTGCGGACACGCGTGCTCCTGCCTGCCCCTGTTCACCTTCCCCAGCCGCTGCCGCTTCCAGCAGATAAAGCGGAGTCTGTGGGTCAGCGAAGACAGCAGGGCCGGGCTCTCCTGCCCAGCCACACCGTCCAAACTGACAGAGCTGGACGGGGCTGGGTGGAGGCTGTGGGGGCTCCCTGTCCAGCGGAGCCCCGGGCTGGCCGCCCCAGCGGCTGGGGGCAGGCAGACTCCTCGGGATCCCCGTTCCCACAAGGCCAGCAGCCCATGAGTCGGCAGGGCCTCAGGGACAGGCTGGGAACAAACAGCGCCTCCAAACTCGAGGCTGGATGTGGCCAGCATCATGGGCTTCCCCCCGGGGGACGAGAGCAGGGCACCTCTGTGAGCCTGGCATCCCCATGCACCCTAGAGCCTGCTCGCAGGCAGGGCAGGGCGTCAGTGAGCTCCCTGAGCCGAGGGTCCATGATCTCCGGGGCCTGCGGAGCCCAGAGCGAGCCCAGCGAGGCTGGAGACCGTTGGACCCTGGTGGACAGCAGGTCCCCCAGCTCTGGCTGCGGCCCGGGCTTCCGCTGGGTGGTGGACGCTTGGTGGCCGCCCCTGAGCTCACCACACCCTCTGCACCTGGCCTGTGTGCCGCTCCTTGGGGAGGCGTGGCGGGCAGCAGTGCCTGCGGACCTCAGGGCCGGTGCCAGGTGCCGGCCCGCAGTCCTCAGCTCACTTCTGAGCCCTCCTGCGCTCCCCAGAGCCGGGGCAGGGGCGGTGGGGGGGGGGGTCAGGGGGGAGGAGTCAGGTTTCTAGAATCTCTCCCTGGCTGTGCTGCAATTAGGACCAGTGCCCCGCCTTGTGCTGGAACCCCGGAACTGCAGTGTCCCTGGCCCGGGGGCCAGCCCTGGGTGTCCCCTACTTCCTGCCCCCCCAGACAAGACAGGCTTCAGAGCCAGCCCCTTCCCTGCAGAAGTCACAGCATCATCGGAGCACACAACACGGTGCAGGCCACGTTCTGGAAAGGTGGCATGAACAAAACCGGCCGTGCAGCAGCGGTGGCGGACCAAGTCCCGTCCAGCAAAGCAGTAGAGCGAGGCCAGGGCTGCACAGCTCCTTCGTACCTGACCACCTTGGGCTGGGCCTTCAGCCCCGCACGACCCAGTGAGGCAGGGCGGGCAGGGGCGGGGCAGCTCACCTGGCAGCACTGTAGATGGCGGGCAGAGACCTTGGGCTCCCCCACGCCCCATCCCACCTGCCGCTCCTTCCCGCCCGGAGGAGGACGGGCCGGGGTCTCTGGGAGTGCAACACGGGCAGAGGGGGCTGCCTGTTGGGACTCACCTGCCTCTCCTCCGCTCTGTCCAGGGCTCCAGCTTGGCCACCGCAAGACTCTCCCCGGCCCTGAGCCCTGCACTCCTGGGCCTCTGTCCATCCAGTGTAGCCAGGCGCATGCCTGACCTTGAAGACCACCCTGCCACAGCCCAAGGCGCCCAGGGAATCTGCGCTGCACACGGGAAATTCTGGAATCATTCACACTGACCATTCCCCTGCCCAGAGGCTGCAGCCCCGGTCACGCAGCGGATCAGGGAAAGCACTTCTGCTAGCCTGCTGTGTGCCACCGGCATGTACCTCATCCTAGGGGTGACACTGCCACGACCTGCTTCCAGCAGAGGTGAGGAGCAGACGCCCAGCCCCAAGTTCACACCACAGATGCAAACATTGAACCTCACTCACAGGTACACACGCTGAACCTCACTCACAGGTACACACGCTGAACCTCACTCACAGGAGTACACACGCTGAACCTCACAGGAGTACACACGCTGAACCTCACTCACAGGAGTACACACGCTGAACCTCACTCACAGGTACACACGCTGAACCTCACTCACAGGTACACACGCTGAACCTCACGCACGGGTACACACGCTGAACCTCACTCACAGGTACACACGCTGAACCTCACTCACAGGTACACACGCTGAACCTCACTCACAGGAGTACACGATGAACCTCACAGGAGTACACACGCTGAAACTCACTCACAGGAGTACACATGCTGAACCTCACTCACAGGAGTACACACGCTGAACCTCACTCACAGGTACACACGCTGAACCTCACTCACAGGTACACACGCTGAACCTCACAGGAGTACACACGCTGAACCTCACAGGAGTACACACGCTGAACCTCACTCACAGGAGTACACACGCTGAACCTCACAGGAGTACACACGCTGAACCTCACTCACAGGAGTACACACGCTGAACCTCACAGGAGTACACTCGCTGAACCTCACTCACAGGTACACACGCTGAACCTCACTCACAGGTACACACGCTGAACCTCACTCACAGGTTCACACGCTGAACCTCACTCACAGGAGTACACTCGCTGAACCTCACTCACAGGTACACACGCTGAACCTCACTCACAGGAGTACACACGCTGAACCTCACAGGAGTACACACGCTGAACCTCACAGGAGTACACACGCTGAACCTCACTCACGGGTACACACGCTGAACCTCACTCACAGGTACACACGCTGAACCTCATTCACGGGTACACACGCTGAACCTCACTCACAGGAGTACACACGCTGAACCTCACTCACAGGTACACACGCTGAACCTCACACACGGGTACACATGCTGAACCTCACTCACAGGAGTACACACGCTGAACCTCACTCACAGGAGTACACACGCTGAACCTCACTCACAGGAGTACACTCGCTGAACCTCACTCACAGGTACACACGCTGAACCTCACTCACAGGTACACACGCTGAACCTCACTCACAGGTACACACGCTGAACCTCACTCACAGGTACACACGCTGAACCTCACTCACAGGTACACACGCTGAACCTCACGCACGGGTACACACGCTGAACCTCACTCACAGGAGTACACACGCTGAACCTCACAGGAGTACACACGCTGAAACTCACTCACAGGTACACACGCTGAACCTCACTCACAGGTACACACGCTGAACCTCACTCACAGGTACACACGCTGAACCTCACTTACAGGTACACACGCTGAACCTCACTCACAGGTACACACGCTGAACCTCACTCACAGGTACACACGCTGAACCTCACTCACAGGAGTACACTCGCTGAACCTCACTCACAGGTACACACGCTGAACCTCACTCACAGGAGTACACACGCTGAACCTCACTCACAGGAGTACACTCGCTGAACCTCACTCACGGGTACACACGCTGAACCTCACTCACAGGAGTACACTCGCTGAACCTCACGCACGGGTACACACGCTGAACCTCACTCACAGGTACACACGCTGAACCTCACTCACAGGAGTACACTCGCTGAACCTCACGCACGGGTACACACGCTGAACCTCACGCACGGGTACACACGCTGAACCTCACTCACAGGAGTACACACGCTGAACCTCACAGGAGTACACACGCTGAAACTCACTCACAGGTACACACGCTGAACCTCACTCACAGGAGTACACACGCTGAACCTCACTCACAGGAGTACACACGCTGAAACTCACTCACAGGAGTACACTCGCTGAACCTCACTCACAGGTACACACGCTGAACCTCACTCACAGGTATACACGATGAACCTCACAGGAGTACACACGCTGAAACTCACTCACAGGAGTACACACGCTGAAACTCACTCACAGGTACACATGCTGAACCTCACTCACAGGAGTACACACGCTGAACCTCACTCACAGGAGTACACATGCTGAACCTCACTCACAGGAGTACACATGCTGAACCTCACTCACAGGAGTACACACGCTGAACCTCACTCACAGGAGTACACACGCTGAACCTCACTCACAGGTACACACGCTGAACCTCACTCACAGGTACACACGCTGAACCTCACTCACGGGTACACACGCTGAACCTCACTCACAGGAGTACACACGCTGAACCTCACTCACAGGAGTACACACGCTGAAACTCACTCACAGGAGTACACTCGCTGAACCTCACTCACAGGAGTACACATGCTGAACCTCACTCACAGGAGTACACACGCTGAACCTCACTCACAGGAGTACACACACTGAACCTCACTCACAGGAGTACACATGCTGAACCTCACTCACAGGTTCACACGCTGAACCTCACTCACAGGTACACATGCTGAACCTCACTCACAGGAGTACACACGCTGAACCTCACTCACAGGAGTACACATGCTGAACCTCACTCACAGGAGTACACACGCTGAACCTCACTCACAGGAGTACACATGCTGAACCTCACTCACAGGAGTACACATGCTGAACCTCACTCACAGGTTCACACGCTGAACCTCACTCACAGGAGTACACACACTGAACCTCACTCACAGGAGTACACATGCTCAACCTCACTCACAGGTACACACGCTGAACCTCACTCACAGGTACACACACTGAACCTCACTCACAGGAGTACACACGCTGAACCTCACTCACAGGTTCACACGCTGAACCTCACTCACAGGTACACACATTGAACCTAACTCACAGGAGCACACATCCTGAACCTCACTCACAGGAGTACACACGCTGAACCTCACACACAGGAGTACACACACTGAACCTCACTCACAGGAGTACACACGCTGAACCTCACTCACAGGAGTACACACGCTGAACCTCACTCACAGGAGTACACACGCTGAACCTCACTCACAGCAGTACACACGCTGAACCTCACTCACAGGAGTACACACGCTGAACCTCACTCACAGGAGCACACATCCTGAACCTCACTCACAGGAGTACACACACTGAACCTCACTCACAGGAGTACACACACAACCAGGAGTACACACGCTGAACCTCACTCACAGGAGTACACACGCTGAACCTCACTCACAGGTACACACGCTGAACCTCACTCACAGGAGTACACTCGCTGAACCTCACTCACGGGTACACACGCTGAAACTCACTCACAGGAGTACACACGCTGAACCTCACGCACGGGTACACACGCTGAACCTCACTCACAGGAGTACACACGCTGAACCTCACTCACGGGTACACACGCTGAACCTCACTCACAGGAGTACACTCGCTGAACCTCACTCACGGGTACACACGCTGAACCTCACTCACAGGAGTACACACGCTGAACCTCACTCACAGGTACACACGCTGAACCTCACGCACGGGTACACACGCTGAACCTCACTCACAGGTACACACGCTGAACCTCACACACGGGTACACACGCTGAACCTCACTCACAGGAGTACACACGCTGAACCTCACAGGAGTACACACGCTGAAACTCACTCACAGGTACACACGCTGAACCTCACTCACAGGAGTACACACGCTGAACCTCACTCACAGGAGTACACACGCTGAAACTCACTCACAGGAGTACACACGCTGAACCTCACTCACAGGAGTACACACGCTGAACCTCACTCACAGGTATACACGATGAACCTCACAGGAGTACACACGCTGAAACTCACTCACAGGAGTACACATGCTGAACCTCACTCACAGGAGTACACTCGCTGAACCTCACTCACAGGAGTACACATGCTGAACCTCACTCACAGGAGTACACACGCTGAACCTCACTCACAGGTGCACATGCTGAACCTCACTCACAGGTTCACACGCTGAACCTCACTCACAGGAGTACACATGCTGAACCTCACTCACAGGAGTACACACGCTGAACCTCACTCACAGGAGTACACATGCTGAACCTCACTCACAGGAGTACACACGCTGAACCTCACTCACAGGAGTACACATGCTGAACCTCACTCACAGGAGTACACACGCTGAACCTCACTCACAGGAGTACACATGCTGAACCTCACTCACAGGAGTACACATGCTGAACCTCACTCACAGGTTCACACGCTGAACCTCACTCACAGGAGTACACACACTGAACCTCACTCACAGGAGTACACATGCTCAACCTCACTCACAGGTACACACGCTGAACCTCACTCACAGGTACACACACTGAACCTCACTCACAGGAGTACACACGCTGAACCTCACTCACAGGTTCACACGCTGAACCTCACTCACAGGTACACACATTGAACCTAACTCACAGGAGCACACATCCTGAACCTCACTCACAGGAGTACACACGCTGAACCTCACACACAGGAGTACACACACTGAACCTCACTCACAGGAGTACACACGCTGAACCTCACTCACAGGAGTACACACGCTGAACCTCACTCACAGGAGTACACACGCTGAACCTCACTCACAGCAGTACACACGCTGAACCTCACTCACAGGAGTACACACGCTGAACCTCACTCACAGGAGCACACATCCTGAACCTCACTCACAGGAGTACACACGCTGAACCTCACTCACAGGAGTACACACACAACCAGGAGTACACACGCTGAACCTCACTCACAGGAGTACACACGCTGAACCTCACTCACAGGAGTACACATGCTGAACCTCACTCAAAGGTACACATGCTGAACCTCACTCACAGGTACACACGCTGAACCTCACTCACAGGAGTGCACACGCTGAACCTCACTTACAGGACTATATGCACATCATGATAGTGACCCCCACTAGGGCCCTGTGCAGGCCTGAAGGCAGCATTGTTCAATTGGCTCCAGACCTGCCAGGGCTTTTCCACTGGAAGCAAGTTTTCCCTTCCAGCCCCAGTTAGTTTCTTGCCTCCCCCAGAGGGATGCACACGCACACACCCTCACATTTACACCACCATGCCTACCCACACAGGCACACATTCATGCACTGCTGCCATGAGGAAATGCAGACATGCAACAGTCATCTGTGCATGCATGCACACTCACCAACACACATGCGATCAGTCACACCCATTAACCATCATGAACATAGGCATTCACACATAGAGATATACATGCACTCCTATCATGTATGTAGGCAATCATGCACATCCATACCCACTCACAGACATGCATGCAGAAGCGTACAACACATTGTCTGCATGCCCACAAGTGCTGTGCTGCTGTATATGCAGATATGTACATACATGTAATGTGTGTAATGCACATACATGCAAGTCACACGCTAACCATGTGCACATATGCACACATTCCTTATCATGTGCACAGATATCCAGGCTTGTGCACACATGCTCACTAGAACACATACACCCACTCATTGTCACACATACATAATGCATGTTGTCACATACTGTCATTTATCCCATACACATACATACCCATGCAAATTTTAATGCAGACTCATGCCCAGTTACACATCTCCCACATAGACATGCACATAATACAATCTGTCATGCAAACACACTGTCATGCTCACACATTTCCACACATGTGAAAATTCTCATATGCACACTTACATGCACAGTCACACACCTCATTTTCATGTATGGAGGCAGACACTGCCATGTATGCAAATACACATATACACTAAGAATATACACACTCATACATAAGCAACATCAAGCATAGATGTGCACATGCAATCACACAGGCACTTACTGTCCAACAGTCACATGGGCACACACATGCACATTGTTACAAGTAGAAATGCACATATGGTTAGCCATGCACACTCACAGACACCCATGTAGACTTGCACAATCATGCACTATCATGTATACAAACTCACATGCATGTTTGCTACATTGCAGTCACACACGTACACCATGTCACATACACGCAGACCCTCTCATTGCTGTGCATCACACATCACTTACATTGGGTCATGTGTTTCCCTAGTCACACACACTTCCGTGCATGCACACGCACACAAGTCGTTCCTTTATCCATCCACATGCACAGTCACATACAAACATGTGCACACATACACACTCAATGCTATACATACACACATACACAATACAACCCACTGCTGTATGTGCACACTCACATGCATGCAACCATGCATGTACCCTCACTGAACTGCATACACGATGTGCACATGCATGCAACCATGCATGTACCCTCACTGAACTGCATACACCATGTACACATGCATGCAACCATGCATGTACCCTCATGGAACTATATACACATTGTACACATCCTCACCACTCATACACACATACATACTCACTGCAATGCAAGTACTCATGAGCACACTCACAATGTGTGCACAATTCTTCAGAATCTGCTCCACCATACTTAGAGTTATGCACACCCACACACATACTTATATACAATCACACACACACACATCCGCACAGCCTTGCATAGCACCTGCTCCCGCACTCATGAATGTTCAAACATACACCCTCAATTCACATCTTCTAGGGACAAACAGCTGTCTCCGGGAGCAGCTCGGATCAAGTCCTTATTTAGGAGAATTTCCTAAAGAACGCATCATCCACAAAGACGCAGTCCCACCCCAGGGAGGCAGCCATACCTCGCTACACTCAGCAATTTAGCGCCTCGCTGACTAGAAGTTTCTGCTGCAGAATACAATATTTGCTTTCTCTTCACATAAGCACAAGGCCCATTAATGTTATTCCTCAGACAGAGAGCAGCCTGTGCTCTGAGGGTGGGCTCCGGCCCCGCCAGTAGCTGGGAGCCCCTGACGGGCCGGTGCCTTCCAGCATCACACGTGGAGCTGTGTGGGATCCCACCCTGCAGGGATCTTGGAAGCAAGGATAGACAACATCTCAATTATCTTGTCCAAAGCTCCATGCTGGGCCTGTACGGAGAATTTCTCTCTATATTCACAGAATATACATCTTCTAGGGCAATTCCTTCCTTCCTTCCTTCCTTCCTTCCTTCCTTCCTTCCTTCCTTCCTTCTTCTTCTTTCCTTCCTCTTCCTTCCTTCCTTCCTTCCTTTCTTCCTTCCTTCCTTCCTTCCTTCCTTCCTTCTTTCCTTTCTATTTTTGTTTCTTTTTTTCTCTTGATCATGAGGCTTGAACTCAGGGCCTGGGCATTGTCCCTGAGCTCTTTGCTCAAGGATAGAGCTCTACCACTTTGAGCCACAGCTCCACTTCCAGTTTTCTGATGACTAATTGGAGATAA
Organism: Dipodomys merriami; assembly: GCF_024711535.1. Taxonomy (NCBI): domain Eukaryota; kingdom Metazoa; phylum Chordata; class Mammalia; order Rodentia; family Heteromyidae; genus Dipodomys; species Dipodomys merriami. Next base: position 1,403,602 of record NW_027202270.1, on the reverse strand, counting down.
GTCTCACAGCCTTTCCAGCCAGGGTTGGCTTTGAACTGTAATCCTCAGATCTCAGCCTCTTGAGTAGCGAAGATTACAAGTGGGAGCTACTGGCGCTCTGCTTTCCAGGGTAAATTTTACCAGCATGTCTTGTTGAGCCCTTGGGAACTGGGGTTCAAAGAAAAGAACAAAGCATAAAGTGATTTCCAGCCAATAGTTTAAAAAGAAGTCACCAAGATAGTATCTGTGGTTAAACAACTGTTTTATAAAACTACACACCCCTATACATTCTGGAATTCCACCAAGAAACCCAGGCAAGAATGTTCTGGAGGCCATATTCATAAATCTGCTGAGCACCTCGAACGGTCTTGGAAATCCATGGACAGTGGACAGATGAGCATTGTCTGGGACACCAGCCATGCACGAAAGTGCTGGCCACCACAGTGGCTGTGCCCCATATCCAGGCAGGCATCTGCACCCTGGGTCTCGTGTGTGTTCTGCAGTGAAGATGAGAACAGGCAAAACTGATCGCCAACAGGGAAATCAGAGAAGCATCTTGGGGGGGGGGCGGGAATAAGAGGTGCTGGGGTGATGCACACGTTCAGAATCTTATTTTCCCCCAGAACTGAGGACCAAACTCAGGGCCTTGCACTTGTCAGGCACGTGCTCTTCCACTGGGCGATACCCCAACCCCACATCCTGAATCTTTTTTTTTTTTTGGTCGGTCATGGGGCTTGAACTCTGGGCTTGGGAGCTTTGCCTCAGCTCAGCGAGCACTCTACCACTTGAGCTACAGAGCCACTTTCGGTTTTCTAGTGGTTTATTGGAGATAAGAGTCTCACCAACTTTCCTTGCCCAGGCTGGCTTTGAACCGTGATCCTCAGATCTTAGCCTCCTGAGGAGCTAGGATTACAGGCGTGAGCCGCCAGTGCCGGCCACATTCTAAATCTTTACGAGGGGTTTGCGTTAGTGAGCACACAGGTTCATGGGAACTCACTTCAGGATGCACCTCAGGGACAATCGGTTTACTGGGTGGATAGGAACAGAGAGAAGGCAGGCCAGTGGGGTCAGCGGATGCACACGGTAAACACTCCCAGTGTTGGTGGACACTTGAAAACTTGCACTGTGAGAATGTGAAGTAATGCTCACTCACTCAGGGCTACGTCTGGCAACATCCACCCTCAGGGCACTTCCTGCAACAGGGGAGCTGAGTGCTACGTGCTTTCTCCTTTTGTACCCACATCTGTGTGTCCACTGTGCTGACCCAGGGCTGGTCTGGTGCCCAAGTGACATCAGCAAACACAGGGTGGTTTCTGCACCACATGGGTGTCTGTGATGGGCAGAGAGACCCAATGAATGCCTCCAGCCTCGTCACCCGGCCCTGCATGGTGAAGCCATACCTGCCACACACTCACGAGGAGAAGGGGTCGTGTTTATGCCCCTGCACCTGGCCTCTGAGCCTGTGCAGAGTTTCCCCCCTCTCCCTGCTCTGAGTGAGCAGGTTGTCTATCATGGGAGAAGCTAAGGGGTAGCCCACTGCAAGGCCCGTGGTACAGTTCCTGAAAACCAAGTACCACTATGCTGTGGCTGGCAGACAAGCCCGGGGGACTCCTGGGAGATTTGATGTCTGGTTCACCATAGAATGAGGTAGGCCAGGCCAGGGGACAAGGCCCAAGGTCCTGGGCATCTTAGAACTCATCCGGGAGGAGCCCCCAACCACCAAGTGAGTGAGTGAATGAGGGGAAGGAAACCACGAGCCCACCTCAGAGCAGGCCAGGCCGCTGGGCTCACTCTACCAGAAAAGTCTGGACTCCAATAGTGAGTCCTGGAGGGCAGAGGTCTGCCTGGACCCTCACCATGCCACGGGGCTCAGCCAGGGTGCAGACATGGCCTACCACCCTCACTTTTACCTGAGAAGCTTGGGCGAGGCCTGGGCTGGGCTGTGTTCCCAGTCTGGCCAGGTGGCTTGGCCCTGGTTAATTACATTTTAGTTACATCTTTGTCCAGCTGCACTTTAGGACTTCCAGTTACACCCTCCTGGAATTTTAGTTACAACTGTTTCTGTCCATTAACACATTCTGTTCCTGTTAATTAGCCACTCCCATTTGCAGATCTCTCACTTGAGTTCAGCTCCCGAGAGCAGAAGTGGGGTCTGCTGGATGAGAGATAAAAAAGAAGCAGCCTGCCCACGCCGAGTGCTCGCTTGCAAGATCTCAGGCCAATGGCACACCCTTCTCAGAAGTGCACTCCGCTTTGCTGAGTTCCTTCAGAGCTGGTGTCCTTATTTCTATGTAACACCCAACATCTCTAACAAGTGCATCTGGTCACATCTGAAGATAGCTGAGGCCTGCTAGCTCGTTCCTTGCACACATCAGGAGGCCCAGGAAGAGAATTTTTATTCTCATTAAAGGTTTGTTTGTTTGTTTGTTTTGTTTTGTTTTTCAAACCAGTCATAGGGCTTGAACTCAGGGCCTGCATGCTGTCTCTGAGCTTTTTTGCATATAGCTAGTGCTCTAACACTTGAGCCACCAGCCCACTTCTGGTTCTGGGGGGGCTCATTGGAGATAAGAGTCTCATGGACCGTCTTGCCCAGGCTAGCTTCCAATGGTGCTCCTGAGACCTCAGCCTCCTGAGCAGCCAGGATTACAAGCATGAGCCACCAGCGCCTGGTTCTCAAGGTTTAGCAGGCACCTGATAATGAGGCAACTTGCCTCCTGACAGAGATGTGTCACTGCCTGATCCCCTCCTTTCTAGAAGTTTCCACCACCTCTACCTAGTGTGCTCTGATGTCAGGCTCTTTCCTGGCCTCGCACACCAAGGTAACATGCTAAACCCTAACGTGAGTAGAAAACAACAGCCAGGCTCAGCACACCTCAGAAGGCTCCATGAGCTCGTGTGCTTCCTCCGCCCGCCCCCTGGCTGTGCCCAAGGAGAGTGCAGCCACCTGCTGCCTGAGCACCCAGCCCGTGGAAACCACAGAAGGCGTGCTGAACACCCCTGGTGCCTGCACACACTTCAACTCTGGCCCTCACAAGTGCTCTGCGGCTTTGCCCATCCCTTGGCTGGGAGGGCCACGCCTGTCCACCTGCCACGCCTATGTGCCCAGCCCTGCTGCCCCACCCTGCCGTACTCAGCGTCGAGCTAGGAGGCGTGTGCAGAACCGGCTGACGCACTCCGGAGGCTCCTGCTCTCGCTCCTGGCAGTGACCCTCTGCAGCTCGGCACCAGGGCCCAGGACAGCCATCCTCCCTGTCCTCACCACAGTGGTAACACTCTGCAGAGCCCACCAAGTCCACACTGAGAGCGACACTGGCATCAATCACCCGTGAGCTCATCCTCACTCCATAAAGTCTGCATTATTACCCTGCCCCTCCTTCCCCTCCAGAGACCCGGCTGACAGCAGCTGATCCCAGGCCCAGTAGGTCTGGAGAGACGGAAGGGGGGGACAGAGATCCAGCAGAGCCCTGGGTGCTGTGCAGAAGCCAGCTCTTCCCCAGCTCTTCCACCCACTGTTCTTTCCCAGTGTCTGCTATGTTTCTTCGCAGGGGCCTAAGTGGACCTTTGTCACCACATACCATCTCTCTCCACAATGGACGCATGCACCATCCCTCGTGTGCTCAGTGCTATCTACTGCATGAAGCACACAATGGAAGTCCTGAGCAGTAGGCCTGGCACTGGACATACACCATCCTACACGCATATGACAGCAGTCCTTAAAGCAGAGTGCTCATCTCCAGTTCATGAATGGGAAAGTGGAGGCTGTGACAAATGACTATCGCAGGGCTAGAATCTTGTCTGAGTATTGACTGTCAGGAATTTTTTCATTCAATACAGTCCAGGAAGGGAACATTTCTCAGCTGGCTGGTTGAGGACAGCTTAGGATCCACATGACCTGTGGGAACTGGGATGGATCTTTGGGTCAGAAGTGAATGTACACCCTTGATCTGGACCTCCCTTTGACCTTACATAGTTCAGTGTCTATGGATTGTGTGCTGGTAACCTGGGAACATCCTCAAGGTCTCCTGCAAGCTGTCAGTCCCACGAGACTGCAGCTTTATTCACGTAGTGCCCCTGCTCTCTGGACAAAAAGACCCCGCCAGCTCTGTGCTGAGCGGTGGCATGTGTCCTGCTCCAGAAGCACATCTGACTCCCTCACAGAACGTGAACTGCTGGGGATGAAAAATGTTTCAGTCAACTCTGTTTCTTCTGGACTTCATGGAAATATGACCTATAGTGTGTAATGGGTGGGTAGATGATTGAGTAGATGCATGGATGGGTGGGTAGATGGTTGAGTGGATGCATGGGTGGGTGGATAGTTCAGTGGATGCATGGATGGGTGGGTGGATGGTTGAGTGGATGCATGGGTGGGTGGGTGTATGGTTGAGTGGATGCATGGATGGGTGGGTGGATGGTTGAGTGGATGCATGGATGGGTGGGTGGATGGTTGAGTGGATGCATGGATGGGTGGGTGGATGGTTGAGTGGATGCATGGATGGGTGGGTGGATGGTTGAGTGGATGCATGGGTGGGTGGGTAGGTGGTTGAGTGGATGCATGGGTGGGTGGGTAGGTGGTTGAGTGGATGCATGGGTGGGTGGGTGGATGGTTGAGTGGATGCATGGGTGGGTGGGTAGGTGGTTGAGTGGATGCATGGGTGGGTGGGTGGATGGTTGAGTGGATGCATGGGTGGGTGGGTAGGTGGTTGAGTGGATGCATGGGTGGGTGGGTGGATGGTTGAGTGGATGCATGGGTGGGTGGGTAGGTGGTTGAGTGGATGCATGGATGGGTGGGTGGATGGTTGAGTGGATGCATGGATGGGTGGGTGGATGGTTGAGTGGATGCATGGATGGGTGGGTGGATGGTTGAGTGGATGCATGGGTGGGTGGGTAGGTGGTTGAGTGGATGCATGGGTGGGTGGGTGGATGGTTGAGTGGATGCATGGGTGGGTGGGTAGGTGGTTGAGTGGATGCATGGATGGGTGGGTGGATGGTTGAGTGGATGCATGGATGGGTGGGTGGATGGTTGAGTGGATGCATGGATGGGTGGGTGGATGGTTGAGTGGATGCATGGGTGGGTGGGTAGGTGGTTGAGTGGATGCATGGGTGGGTGGGTGGATGGTTGAGTGGATGCATGGGTGGGTGGGTAGGTGGTTAAGTGGATGCATGGACGGGTGGGTGGTTGAGTGGTTGCATGGATGGGTGGTTGGATGGTTGAGTGGATGCATGGGTGGGTGGGTGGATGGATGGGTAGATTGATGGGTAAATAGATAAGTGGATGGATGCATGGGTTAACCAGCTGGATGAGTTGGTAGGTGTGTAGATGAAAGGGAAGAAATTGAGCAAACGAGAATCTTTATGGTTATGTTTTCTCAGGGTGATTTTGAAACCCAGATATAGCTATTTGTCATGATGACACAAGTGGAGACCTTCCTACATGTGGCCAGGGAACAGTAACTGCGGGGAGGGCTCAGAGGGCGTAATACTGATAGCACTGATGGCGCTGAAGACCAAGGCAGGGCCACAAGCCAAGGAACGAGAGTGCTGGCAGGCGGAGGCAGGGAGCAGGAGGCTCCGCCAGGGCCTCAAAGAACAGAGCCCCAGGGACCCCTGATGGTAGCCCAGGGAGAGTAGGCGAGCTTCTGGCCAGCGGGTCAGGAGCTGAGCCGTGTGCTCTGTAAGATGCGGAATTTGTGATGATTTATCACAGTGGAAACAGGAAACTAAGTCCGGGGTGTGTGGAGCGCGCGCCAGGCGTGCGGTCTGGTCCCTGCCTCGGGCCGACCATCCGGCCCGCATCGCTGCTCCGCCTGGTGGCGGCTTCGCGGCCCATCACCGCCTTTCTGACGCGGGGCCCCTGGCCCCTGAGCGGGGCCTGTCTGTCCTGCGTGCCCAGCGCCTGCTGCCGGGCCCGCCTGGGCCGCGGGCCGGTGGGTCGTGGCGTGACACTGCCCGGGGCACTGGACCTGACCCGGGCTGGGGGCGGGGGCGGGGGCGGGGCTGGGCGGCTGGGGGCGGGGCTGGGCGGCTGGGGCGGGGCTGGGCGGGGCGGGGGCGGGGCAGGGCGGGGGCGGGGCTGGGTGGCTGGGCGGGGCTGGGCGGCTGGGGGCGGGGCTGGGGGCGGGGCTGG
>NW_027202270.1:1207500-1392500 GCF_024711535.1 Dipodomys merriami | reverse complement strand
TCAGGACTGTTCCCCTCTCCACGGAGGCTCCACACAAGAGCCTTCCATTGATCAGAGAAGACGAGGAGCTTTGCAGCCTGGAGGAGGGGAAGGAAGGGGGAGGGGGGAGAGGAGAGAGAATAGAAGGAAGAGGAGAAGGAGGAAGAGGAGGAGAGAGGGAGGGAGGGAGGGGAGGGGAGTAGGGAAGAAGGGAAGGAGGAGGAGGAGGAACAGGTTGGAGGGCGGCCTGGGCCTCAGCCCCTTCTCCTTGGCGAGGTGGTGAGAAGCCTGGCTCTGTCTGCAGGGCGGCTGCGCCCTGCGTGGCTCTGTCCTCAGGGCGGCTGCACCCTGCGTGGCTCTGTCTGCAGAGCAGCTGCACCCTGCGTGGCTCTGTCCTCAGGGCGGCTGCGCCCTGCGTGGCTCTGTCTTCAGGGTGGCTGCGCCCTGCGTGGCTCTGTCTGCAGGGTGGCTGCGCCCTGCGTGGCTCTGTCCTCAGGGCGGCTGCGCCCTGCGTGGCTCTGTCCTCAGGGCGGCTGCGCCCTGCGTGGCTCTGTCCTCAGGGCGGCTGCACCCTGCGTGGCTCTGTCCTCAGGGCGGCTGCGCCCTGCGTGGCTCTGTCTGCAGGGCGGCTGCGCCCTGCGTGGCTCTGTCCTCAGGGCGGCTGCGCCCTGCGTGGCTCTGTCCTCAGGGCGGCTGCGCCCTGCGTGGCTCTGTCCTCAGGGTGGCTGCGCCCTGCGTGGCTCTGTCCTAAGGGCGGCTGCGCCCTGCGTGGCTCTGTCCTCAGGGCGGCTGTGCCCTGCGTGGCTCTGTCTGCAGGGTGGCTGCGCCCTGCGTGGCTCTGTCCTCAGGGTGGCTGCGCCCTGCGTGGCTCTGTCTTCAGGGTGGCTGCGCCCTGCGTGGCTCTGTCTGCAGGGTGGCTGCGCCCTGCGTGGCTCTGTCCTCAGGGCGGCTGCGCCCTGCGTGGCTCTGTCCTCAGGGCGGCTGCGCCCTGCGTGGCTCTGTCCTCAGGGCGGCTGCACCCTGCGTGGCTCTGTCCTCAGGGCGGCTGCGCCCTGCGTGGCTCTGTCTGCAGGGCGGCTGCGCCCTGCGTGGCTCTGTCCTCAGGGCGGCTGCGCCCTGCGTGGCTCTGTCCTCAGGGCGGCTGCGCCCTGCGTGGCTCTGTCCTCAGGGTGGCTGCGCCCTGCGTGGCTCTGTCCTAAGGGCGGCTGCGCCCTGCGTGGCTCTGTCCTCAGGGCGGCTGTGCCCTGCGTGGCTCTGTCTGCAGGGTGGCTGCGCCCTGCGTGGCTCTGTCCTCAGGGTGGCTGCGCCCTGCGTGGCTCTGTCCTCAGGGCGGCTGCGCCCTGCGTGGCTCTGTCTGCAGGGTAGCTGCACCCTGTGTGGCTCTGTCCTCAGGGTGGCTGCGCCCTGCGTGGCTCTGTCCTCAGGGTGGCTGCGCCCTGCGTGGCTCTGTCCTCAGGGCGGCTGCGCCCTGCGTGGCTCTGTCCTCAGGGCGGCTGCGCCCTGCGTGGCTCTGTCCTCAGGGCGGCTGCGCCCTGCGTGGCTCTGTCCTCAGGGCGGCTGTGCCCTGCGTGGCTCTGTCTGCAGGGTGGCTGCGCCCTGCGTGGCTCTGTCCTCAGGGCGGCTGCGCCCTGCGTGGCTCTGTCCTCAGGGTGGCTGCGCCCTGCGTGGCTCTGTCCTAAGGGCGGCTGCGCCCTGCGTGGCTCTGTCCTCAGGGCGGCTGTGCCCTGCGTGGCTCTGTCTGCAGGGTGGCTGCGCCCTGCGTGGCTCTGTCCTCAGGGTGGCTGCGCCCTGCGTGGCTCTGTCCTCAGGGCGGCTGCGCCCTGCGTGGCTCTGTCTGCAGGGTAGCTGCACCCTGTGTGGCTCTGTCCTCAGGGTGGCTGCACCCTGCGTGGCTCTGTCCTCAGGGTGGCTGCGCCCTGCGTGGCTCTGTCCTCAGGGCGGCTGCGCCCTGCGTGGCTCTGTCCTCAGGGCGGCTGCGCCCTGCGTGGCTCTGTCCTCAGGGCGGCTGCGCCCTGCGTGGCTCTGTCCTCAGGGCGGCTGCGCCCTGCGTGGCTCTGTCCTCAGGGCGGCTGCGCCCTGCGTGGCTCTGTCCTCAGGGTGGCTGCGCCCTGCGTGGCTCTGTCCTCAGGGCGGCTGCGCCCTGCGTGGCTCTGTCCTCAGGGTGGCTGCGCCCTGCGTGGCTCTGTCCTCAGGGCGGCTGCGCCCTGCGTGGCTCTGTCTGCAGGGCTGCTGCGCCCTGCGTGGCTCTGTCTGCAGGGCTGCTGCGCCCTGTGTGAATAGCTTGGGAGGGCAGTAGGAAGTGTGGCTCTGTCCCTGTGTAGACAGCTGAGTGGATCCCTTCACGCTGCCAAATTGAAGTCCTCTCCAGAGCTTAAGATCTGAAGCTGTCCACTCAAAATCAGCCAGGGTGGGCAAATCTGAAAGACTTTTCTCCAATTAATCATCAAAAGGCTGAAAGTGGAGGCATGGGGCAAGTGGTATAGGGCCAGCATTTGAGTAAAAGCACTCAGGGACAGTCCCCAGACCGTGAGTTCAAGTCCTAGTACCGGCACACACACCTATGCACACACACACATACACGCACATGAAGCATTTGTTTTCGTGGTGTGTCAGAAAGCTTCAGCTTTTGGTGTTTGTTGGTGTTAAAGGCACAGGGGTGGAAGTCGCTGGAGGCCACGCTGGCCAGGAAAGGACAAAGCCGGGGCTCGTGCTCTGGTCCCGCCCGCAGCATCCTGACCACGAGGCCACGGTGCTTTCATGACTACGTCAGGATAACGGAGAGAAACCAAACCAGGAAGAAACCGGAAAGGCCTTGAACTAGGAAAGTGCGTGAGGAACCCTGTGGAGGAATCTATAATTTAATTTTCCTCTATAACTTTTTACTCACAGACAAGAAAATCAGACTTGCTGGTGATTTAGATATCAAGGTTGGCCTAAAAAGTTTTTAAAATAACTATGATTAATATGCTAAGTAAGGGAAATACACAAAATCGAAGATAAAGAATTCCAAGAGAGACTTTAAATCCATAAAAAGAGGCTGAATAGACGTGCCAGAACTAAAAAGCCCACAATCTCTGAAGTGAAGAAGTCTATTCAGTAGATTTAAACACAGCCTGAGGAGAGCAGCACCCAGCGGAAGTAACAGAGACAGCCGTGATCGTCCTGCTAACGGAGATGCAGAAAGAGGCAGAGCGTAGCTGGCGAGGGGCGGGCCCAGGCGGGCAGCCGAGCCACAGCGGGGGTCCGGGTGGAAGGGTGGAAGGGTCCCGCCAACCCACGGTCTGTACCTGGAAAAATACCTTCCAGAAACGAAGGCACGATAATAATGCCAACACTCTTTTCAGAGAAATGAAAGCAGAGAGAATTTGTTGAACTTTTTCACTTCAAGGAATCATTCAGGGGCTGGGAAGGTGGCTCAGTGGTAGAGCGTTTGCCTTGCATGCCTGAGGCCCTGGGTTCGACTCCTCAGCACCACATAAGCAAAAGGAAAAAGCTGGAAGTGGTGCTGTGGCTCAAGTGGTAGAGCGCTAACCTTGAGCTGAAGAGCTGAGGGACAGCGCCCAGGCCCAGAGTTCAGGCCCCATGACTGACAAAAAAGAAGAAATCGTTCAGGACATTCTTTGGACAGTAGGACAATCCCAACTCAAGTGTGAACAGAAAAGGGTGGGGGGAGCCAGCATGGGACACGAGTGTGAGCAGGAAAGGGGGTGCCAGGCCAGCGTGGGGCCCGAGTGTGAGCAGGAAAGGGGGTGCCAGGCCAGCATGGGACACGAGTGTGAGCAGGAAAGGGGTGCCAGGCCAGGTGGGGCCCGAGTGTGATCAGGAAAGGGGTGCCAGGCCAGGTGGGCCCGAGTGTGAGCAGGAAAGGGGTGCCAGGCCAGCATGGGACACGAGTGTGAGCAGGAAAGGGGTGCCAGGCCAGGTGGGGCCGAGTGTGAGCGGCTCTTGTGAGCTGTGCTGAGGCGTGGGGCGGAGCAGGTGTCCAGAGGCTTTTCTGGGCTGGGGCCCGCAGAGAGCAGGAAGGGCAGACGGGGAGACACGTAATGACACAGAAGGGCAGGGGAAGCAAGAGGAATCAAGTTCATGAGGGTCTTCCTTTGTCAGTTCTGCTACAAAGGAGTCCAGCAGCAAGTCAGACTGGCAGACATGCCTTGAGACACGGCTGTGTGGGGCCCGGGGCTGGCTGTGGGGGAGGGGTCTGTGATGTGGCTGTGGGGGAGGGGTCTGTGATGTGGCTGTGGGGGAGGGGTCTGTGATGTGGCTGTGGGGGAGGGGTCTGTGATGTGGCTGTGGGGGAGGGGTCTGTGATGTGGCTGTGGGGGAGGGGTCTGTGATGTGGCTGTGGGGGAGGGGTCTGTGATGTGGCTGTGGGGGAGGGGTCTGTGATGTGGCTGTGGGGGAGGGGTCTGTGATGTGGCTGTGGGGGAGGGGGTCTGTGATGTGGCTGTGGGGGAGGGGGTCTGTGATGTGGCTGTGGGGAGGGGTCTGTGAGATGGCTGTGGGGGAGGGGTCTGCGATGTGGCTGTGGGGAGGGGTCTGTGATGTGGCTGTGGGGGAGGGGCCCGTGATGTGACTGTGGGGAGGGGGTCTGTGATGTGGCTGTGGGGGAGGGGTCTGTGATGTGGCTGTGGGGAGGGGTCTGTGATGTGGCTGTGGGGAGGGGGTCTGTGATGTGGCTGTGGGGAGGGGTCTGTGATGTGGCTGTGGGGAGGGGTCTGTGATGTGGCTGTGGGGAGGGGGTCTGTGATGTGGCTGTGGGGGAGGGGTCTGTGATGTGGCTGTGGGGAGGGGTCTGTGATGTGGCTGTGGGGAGGGGTCTGTGATGTGGCTGTGGGGAGGGGTCTGTGATGTGGCTGTGGGGAGGGGGTCTGTGATGTGGCTGTGGGGGAGGGGTCTGTGATGTGGCTGTGGGGGAGGGGTTCTGCCATGTGGCTGTGGGGGAGGGGGCCTGGGACAGAGCAGGTCTGCAGAGGTTTTCTGGGCTGGGGCCTGCAGAGGAGAGCAGGCGGATGGATGGAGGCCATGTTGGAGTTTTCCCGCAAGCCAGGCACTGGGCCCCCATGGCCCTTGAGAGCACTTTCTGGGCGGCTTCCTTCCCGTCCCACACTAGCTCGGGACCTGCTGCGGCCCGTCCAGGCTGCTGCTGTGGCGGCACCTCCAACGCCCCGCTCCTTCCGGCTCCTTCCAGCAGGCCCACTTGAGCCCCTGACATCTCCGGGGCCCCGTGTGTCCTCAGCATGGGTATGAGCTGATGCGAAGCTGAACATGACCGTCTCTGACCTTTCTCTAACAGCAAAATGTCAAATGCAGGTTTGACTATCTGCTGACACAAGCCGTTTGCAGTGTTGTGAGGGTCACGTTGTGAGCAGCCAGCTCTGTCTGTAGTGGGTGGATTTACCTCCCATGCGGTGGCTTCCCTGTGGTGTATGGGTGTGTGGAGACAAGCTCTTGAGGAAGCACCATTTTCCCCCCTGGTCCTGGGGCTTGAACTCTGGGCCTGGGCACAGTCCCTGAAGGTTTTATTTGCTCAAGATAAGCGTTCTACCACTTGAGCCACAGTGCTACTTCCAGCTTTTTTGATAGTTTATTGGAGATAAAAGTTTCATGGAGCTTCCTGCCCAAGCTGGCTTTGAACCATGATCCTCAGATCTCAGCCTCCTGAGTAGCTAGGACGCAGGCCTGACGCATCAGCACCCAGCTGGAAGCACTTACTTTAAGTGGATAAATTTATACTTGATGACAGAAAGGAATTAAACTGGAAGTCTTACAATTTTGTAGGAGCTAAGTATGGTATTCGACATGTTTTTATCTTTTATTTGCCAGAGAAATGAACTCTGAATAAAGTCATAAAGCCGGTATCCATGGAGACATCCCGCCTGCAGTCTACAAGTCACAAAGGTCACGTCACCGCAGAAGGCCTGGACCCGGGGGACATCCACCAAGCACACCAGGGAAAGAACAGAGGACGGAGGGACCGAAACTGCAAATGCATGAGCCACAGAATGAGAACCTGGAGGAAGACAGTGATTGTAGAAGGAGAGAAAAAGATAACGTTTAAAAGATGAACTTCACGAAGAGACAGCTAAGCATTGGATCGGAACACCACAGACAATTCTATGTCAAGAACAACAAATGTTATTACATATCTAATATAAAGAACTTTGTATTAGTTTTGCTGTAATGAACATAGACCTAAGTTTTAAGAATTTTATTGATTGATAGAACTATGTGATGGGCGTAGCATGTGATATAATTGGGGTGTTGGTCCACTGGAAAGTTCTGATTTCATCCTGCATTATGTTTGGCATCTGCTTTGTGCACAAGCACGGCGTTTGGACCGTCATTCGGTTACCCAGTGTCTCTGAGCCCCAGCAGCCAAAGCTCTGCTGGCAGCCAGGTAACAATGGTGGCGCCAGTCACCTTGGCGAGGTGACTGAGACAGGACGAGTGGCATTCATAACAAGGGCCCCTCCCCAAGAGCAGAGTCACACAACGGTCAGCGTGTCTAGGCAGGGTGACAGACGTCACCGAGACAGCCAGGGTTGGAGCAAGAAAGCAACGTGTGACAAATGACTTGATTGTAGTTATATGGGACACTTCCTCATTACTAAACAGCAGAGCCGTGAGGAATCTATAAATCAGGTCAGCAAGGGGGAGAACGATGCCTAAATTAGAATTCACGCGTCTCAGTGTGGTGGTGCGTGCCTCTTATCCCAGCTGAATAGTAAGTGGAGAAAGAAGATGGCTGGGAGTGTGGCCGGAGTGGAGCCGTGCCGGCTCAGCAAGTGTGAGGCCCTGGAACAATCTCCTGTCCCCCTCACCCAAAAAATGAAAGATTAATTACTGACACTGTGCTGTCCAGTAGCCCTGCGGACACACGCCTGTAATCCCACCGACTTGTCAAGGACAGGAGGATCTTAAGTCCAGGAAAAGATAGAAAAGATAGGAAGACGCTGCGTTAAGAACAAAAATAGCTGGGCGCTGGTGGCTCACACTGTAATCCTACCTACTCAGAAGGCTGAGATTTGAGGATCGAAGTCTGAAGCTGGCCCTGTGAGCCTCTTCTCTCCAATTAACCACTCTAAAATCAGACAGGGCGCTGTGGCCTAATTGGTAGAACGCGAGACTTAAGCACAAAGAGGCTCAGGGGCTTGGACTCAGGCCTCCCACGTGAGAATTAGCATCACGGATGGACATAGTACCAGAAACCCAACCGAGAAGATATAAAAAGATTCAACGCAACACCCCCCAAAGTCCTAATGTTGTTCTTCACAAAATTTCATAGAAAGTATAAAACTTCCTAACTGCCAAAAGAAATTCCTAGCAAAAGGAGCAATGCTGGAGTTACTACTACATCAAATAATACAGTCACAAATACAGCTTAGGACTGGCACAGAAACAGGCCCAAAGACCAATAGAACAGAGTGAAACACCAGGAACAAAACCACACAGCTACAGCCATCTAAGTTTTGACAATGGAGCCAAAAACATACATGGGAGAGAAAGTCATCCCTTCAACAAATGGTGCTGCAGGAAACGAAAGCTAGACTCCTATCGTTCCTCCCACAGAAAACTACACTCCAAAGGAATTGAAGAACTGAAACCAATAAGCAAAGCTTTAAATTTACTACAGGAAAGCAAAGGGAAGAAAAACGGGAAGATATAAGCACAAGCAATTATTTCTGAATAGAACTCCAGTTGTCCTGAAAACAAGAACAAGAACTGAAAAATGGAAATGCATCAAATCAGAAACACAAGAAACAAAAGGCCAAAACCACAGGAGAACCCTCAGAATGGGAGAAAATCTTTAGCAGCTATTCAACAGATGAAGGGCTAATATCCAGAATATGCCAAGAGATCGACGAACCAAACCAGAGTAGGAGCGATCCAATTAATAAATGGGAAAGCTAACTGCAAGACAGTTCTCAGAAAAAGGAATACAAACGGCTGATGCATGAAGAACTGTGCACCATCTTTCCCTGAGCAATAAAGGAAATTCAAGTCAAAACTACACTAAGACTCCGCCCATCCCACTCAGCATGGCCGTCACGGAGAAAACAAGGGCTGGCAGGGATGCGGTGCTCAGGAACCTCACACTCTGCTGATGGGGATGTGAACGCGGGTGAACATGATGGAAATCACAAAACTAGAACCAGACCTGCCCTCTCCCACGGCTGTACCACTGCTGTGCATGCAGCTGACAGTTTACAAAAGACGCCTGAATCCATGTTCATTGCAGACCTGCTCACATAGCAGAACCATGGAGGCAGCAAGGAGCCCTCACGTGGGTAAGTGGGTAAGTGTAAGACCCCTGTGTGCGTGGAGCACTGCGGCCGTGAAGGACGGCAAAGTCAGGACGTTTGCGGGAGAATGGAGGCCTGGAGAGCAGTACAGCCGGTGAGATCGCCAATACCACACCGAGTGTACGTGTGTTCACTAGCTGTGTGGAAGCTAGGCCGAAGAGATGCACACTCATCTCGAGACGTGTGCACAGGTGGGAGACCTGCCGACAGACAAGCGTGTGCTCTTCACAACCATCAGTAACTGTCAGAACAACTAGCACTGTTAATATTAATGCAAGGTATACTAAGTAGGTAGGTTTCATTAGGTAGCCGATGAAGAGAACACCAGGCGCTATTCAGGCAGGAAAAGAAGTTTATTTACTGAACTGCTGCCCCCGCCTTGCAGGGTGGAGAGGCATGGCTGAAAAAGGAAGGGGCGACCCACCCCTGGGCCAGGACTGATCTAGGCCAGGGACAGGAAGGGGTGTGGCCAGGGACTGGAAGGGGTGTTGCCAGGTGGGGAAAGGTGTGACCGCACTGGATAGGGATGTGACCTCGGGGTCTGGGATCCTCCTAAGGTCAGATGGGAGGCCTGTGACCAGAGGTGGCCCAGGATGTGACCTAGCAGGAGGGGAGGTGACTGCTTCCAGGTCTGCCAGTTACCTAGGTAACAGATACTGGGTGGAGACTTAGCCAGGAGGGAGGGAGGGGTCTGCAGGGGGCTGCGTGGCCTGGGCAGACCTTAGGATTAATGCTGCCAATGCTTGGCAATGTTCGTGGTCTCATAACTCATTAATATGTTTGTATATGTAAGTGCGCCTTGATTCTGACAATGGGGCTATGGAGGAGGAGGAGAGGAGGGAAAGAGGGAGTTGGAGGATAAATAATTTTAAAATCTGTTGGACCTGTGTCTGAGGACAGAATAAGGAATCACAAGAGCTGTGATCAGTAGTGGGAAAGAGAGAGCCTCAGAGGGTCGTTCTGATCAAAACAGGACGTGTGACCTTGGAAACGCCACCGAGAAGCCTCTGTTGCTATTAACATACACTAAAATAGTGACTAAGCCAGGCACCCTGTAATCCTAGCTATGCCTTGGGCTGAGACAGAGGAGCAGGTTCACCGGCAGCCCAGGAGGAAAGTCTGTGAGAGTCTGACCTCCAATTAACCACCAATACGCTGAGCGTGGAGCTCATGTTGTAGAGTGCTAGCCTTGAGAAAAAAGACAGCACTTAGGTCCTGATTTCAGAAGGAAGGAAGAAAGGAAGGGAGGGAGGGAGGGAGGGAAGGGGGAGGGAGAAAGAAAGGGAGGGAGGAAGGAAGGAAGGAAGGAGGGAGGGAGGGAGGGAGAAAAAGAAAAGAAAAAAGACAGGAAAATAAGAGTCCTGGTGGGAGGGGGAGGGGGAGGCTAACAAGATGAAAGAGGAGGAAGATGGCTGAAGTAGCTTATTTCCAGGTATGAAAATTAAACAATGTGATCTGTTGGGATTGTTTGGGGAAGGGGAAGGGGAAGAGGTGGAAGGAGGAAGGGGAAGGAAGGCAGGAGGTGGGTCAGGTTCATTGTGGAAATGTGTGGAAATGTCACACGAGGCCCCGGGACCCCAGTGCATGCACATGAGCAATGATGAACTGTGGCCTGTGCCACACAGCGGGCCAGGGCCTGCCCTCGCACTCAAGCCCCGCTGGCTGAGGAGGTTGCTCATCCCGCACAGCGGGCCAGGGCCTGCCCTCGCACTCAAGCCCCACTGGCTGAGGAGGTTGCTCATCCCGCACAGCCGGCCAGGGCCTGCCCTGGGGCTCAAGCCCTGCGGCCTGGCTGATAAAGTTGCTCATCCTGCCTGGAATATCTGCCGCTGCCCTTTGCAAGCAGTCTGGATGCCAGCGTTGCCACTAATGTGGTCTCCAAGAGCCGCCCACAGGGAAACGTCAGGAGTGTGGGCCGGGCAGCCCCGCCAGGCCGGCGCACGGGAAGAAGAGATGGAAGGATTAAGGGTGGAGGCCGATCTTATCCAAACACAAAAGGACTCCAGGGAGGTAGAGCACTTCCCTAGCAAGTGGGAGGTGCGGGGATCAAATCCCAATAGTGTTTGGTTGAGCCCATTTTAAATTAGTGTGTGAGTGGGGCACGCACATTTGCTCTCTTTTCTCCTGACGCTCCTCTGAAGCCTTGGGAAAAGGACCAACGCCAATGCCCTGCATGCTGCCCGCCCCCCCCCCGCCCCCCGCGCGCAGGCATTAGCACCAGCCTTTGTTAGAAATATGCTCCACAAACGAGCAAGATGCGAACATAAACAGGTCAGCACAGCCCATCCTGCAACCAAGCAACTTGGCTTCAGTTGCTAAGCGTAAATGTCCACGCTGCAGAAGTGTTCTGTGTATTAGCAGTCCCCTGCACTAATTGCCTGTGAGAACCCGCAAGTTCGCAGCGGCCAGCCTGCCACCCTAGGGGACAAGGGGACAAGGGGCAGAGAGGGTGGGGGGAGGGGGGGCAGAGAAGGCGGGGGAGGGGGAGGAGGGGGAGGAGGGGGAGGGGCACAGCTCCTGGGTGGGATCTGAACCCCATCCAGCTGCCAGAGGAGAGAGGGCTGTTCTGCTCAAGGCTTGGTTGGAGCTAAGCCAGGGCCTTTTGCTGGTGGAGAGAGGACAGGGCACACCTGACAAGAGACAAATGGCAGTGGTGGTTTGCAGTGTGTGTGTGTGTGTCTGTCTGTCTGTCTGTCTCTCTGTCTGGTCTTGTTCTCTTTTCTCCTGAGACCTTAAGAGTGACTCTTGGCTCTCCCCGGGTGACCTTATCGCCCCTGCCACCTCCTGGGCCACCCACACCTGGTTGATGGCGTGTCCGCCCGGTCCCTCACAGTGGGTGACCTTCCCGGGAGTGGCCCTGGCTCTGGCTGCGCCCCACACCAGCACCCGAGGCCAGGTGCCGGGGGGATGGGCACCTTCCCCACCCCTCCCTCTCCCTCTGGCAGCTGCGGTCCATCGCGTGGCCCCGCCGTGCTCCCTCTCCCTGCCCCCCCCAAGGTGTTTGGGCGCCCCAGTGGCTGTGGGCAGGGCACCCGGCACCGGCGGCCCCGTGGCCTCGAGCAGGGGTCCTGGCAGAGGACCGGCTCTGCGCAGTCTGGACCCCAAAGCCCCGAAGCCCCGAAGCCCCGAAGCCCCGAAGCCCCGAAGCCCCGAAGCCCCGAAGCCCCGAAGCCCCGGGCACATTTCTCAGAGCCCCACGGGCCTTGGGATCCTGCCAGGGCAGCCACCACCACCTTGGCCCTGGCGGGCAGGGGCTGCTCCCCGGGGGCTGCCGCGGATGTGGGCGCAGCCACACCGCTGGGGCCAGTCCTCATCCCAGGCAGTGACCGGCCGGCAGCGGCTCCACAGGACGAGGCTCAGCCGGAAGGTGAACTGGAGAGTGGAGACCATGAATGCTTAGTTCAGGTGAGCTCGGCACCCCATTTTCCTACAAAATTCCCCCCTCAAGAGAGAACAAGCCACGTCTGCCCCGTGCGGACGGCATCGCTGTGATTGCTCCTGACGGCCCGCCGTGCGCTCGGCCCGCACCCCCTCGCCGCGCCCTCCAGGCAGTTACCTCGATGTTGCTGTTGCGCGTGTGTCTTTCTCTGGACCCATGTGTAAGGATTCTCGCTTCCCACAGCCGCAGCCCCGCCCGCAGGGCCTCTGTGTGTATTTACGTGAGCTCTTCTGCTGTTTGACTTCCACGCATAAAAGTGCTAAGAAGCAATTTTCACACCTGTGTGCAAGGTCGGCACAGGGAAGGAGCGTTCCTTTCAAAGATGGCTTCGTGGCAATCAGAAGCGGCCCTGCCAGACTCCTCAGCATCCTGCAAGGTGTGTGGCCCGAGACTCACTCAGAGGAGGGACGGTGTGGTGTGGGCGCTCCTGGGCCCCTGTGCTGCTGTCGGTCAGTCATGCTTGGAGCTTGGACACGGGGTCCGTCCACTCGGGGGTCGGGGCTTCTGCTCCATGCACAAGGCCTGGCCACACATGGAGGCCCGGCCGCATACCCTGCGCATGTGCCGAGGGCACGGGGTCCTGGTGCCGGCATGCAAGCGTGTCTGCTCACATGGGCTTGTCTGGTTTTTAGAATAGTCTCACCAATTTGCTTGCCAGCTGGCGCTCAGGCCTGCCCCCTGGGGTAACGTGCAAAGGAGAGCAGCCGGCCTTTGGTGTAAATTACCTGTTCACATCTCCTGCTCCATTCCCCGCAGGTTTCCTGACTTTCCCTCACCAGGGACCAATGGCATGGCTTTCTTCTCCTGCAAATGGCAAGCTATTTCTCTTCCTGCTGGACGTGTCGAGGGCTTCATGAGTTATGAGCATTGCAGGCATTTCCCCAAATGTGGGTTTATTTGCAAGGAACCGCCATCCCCTCCAACTCATCCGACTTTCTCTTCAGCTCAGCATTATGGTTCTGCGGAGGCCATAAAATATCTCCTTAACCACCAAGGTGTGCAGCCACCGCCACGCACACAGAGCTCCGTGACCGCCACCAGACAGCGGCCATGGCGGCCACTGGAACCCCTTCCTCCCGGATCTGTGCCAGGACACCTCTGTGTGCTTGTGGCTGGCTTATTGTGGTTGCCATAATTCCCAAGGTTTGCCAAGATGTAGCATGTGACACAGCGTGCTCCTCCAGCCACAGCGTCCTCCCAGAGTCAGCCTCCTCCCTGTGTCAGAGCTTGCTCTTCCTGCCAGAGTGTCCTCCCTGTGTCAGTGTGTCCCTGTGTCAGTGTGTCCTCCCTGTGTCAGAGTCCTCCCTGTGTCAGAGTCCTCCCTGTGTCAGTGTGTCCCTGTGTCAGTGTGTCCCTGTGTCAGTGTGTCCTCCCTGTGTCAGTGTCCTCCCTGTGTCAGAGCCCTCCCTGTGTCAGAGTCCTCCCTGTGTCAGAGTCCTCCCTGTGTCAGAGCCCTCCCTGTGTCAGTGTGTCCTCCCTGTGTCAGAGTCCTCCCTGTGTCAGTGTGTCCTCCCTGTGTCAGTGTGTCCTCCCTGTGTCAGTGTGTCCCTGTGTCAGTGTGTCCCTGTGTCAGTGTGTCCTCCCTGTGTCAGTGTCCTCCCTGTGTCAGAGCCCTCCCTGTGTCAGAATCCTCCCTGTGTCAATGTGTCCTCCCTGTGTCAGTGTGTCCTCCCTGTGTCAGAGTCCTCCCTGTGTCAGAGTGTCCTCCCTGTGTCAGTGTGTCCTCCCTGTGTCAGAGTCCTCCCTGTGTCAGAGTCCTCCCTGTGTCAGAGTCCTCCCTGTGTCAGTGTGTCCCTGTGTCAGTGTGTCCTCCCTGTGTCAGAGCCCTCCCTGTGTCAGTGTGTCCTCCTTGTGTCAGAGTCCTCCCTGTGTCAGAGTCCTCCCTGTGTCAGAGCCCTCCCTGTGTCAGTGTGTCCTCCCTGTGTCAGAGTCCTCCCTGTGTCAGTGTGTCCTCCCTGTGTCAGAGTCCTCCCTGTGTCAGTGTGTCCTCCCTGTGTCAGAGTCCTCCCTGTGTCAGAGTCCTCCCTGTGTCAGAGCCCTCCCTGTGTCAGTGTGTCCTCCCTGTGTCAGAGTCCTCCCTGTGTCAGAGTCCTCCCTGTGTCAGAGTGTCCTCCCTGTGTCAGAGTCCTCCCTGTGTCAGAGTCCTCCCTGTATCAGTGTGTCCCTGTGTCAGAGTCCTCCCTGTGTCAGAGTCCTCCCTGTGTCAGAGTCCTCCCTGTGTCAGTGTGTCCCTGTGTCAGTGTGTCCCTGTGTCAGTGTGTCCCTGTGTCAGAGTCCTCCCTGTGTCAGAGTGTCCCTGTGTCAGAGTCCTCCCTGTGTCAGTGTGTCAGTGTGTCCCGGTGTCAGAGTCCTCCCTGTGTCAGAGTCCTCCCTGTGTCAGAGTCCTCCCTGTGTCAGTGTGTCCCTGTGTCAGAGTGTCCTCCCTGTGTCAGAGTCCTCCCTGTGTCAGAGTCCTCCCTGTGTCAGAGTCCTCCCTGTGTCAGTGTGTCCTCCCTGTGTCAGAGTGTCCTCCCTGTGTCAGTGTGTCCCTGTGTCAGTGTGTCCCTGTGTCAGTGTCCTCCCTGTGTCAGTGTGTCCCTGTGTCAGAGTCCTCCCTGTGTCAGAGTCCTCCCTGTGTCAGAGTGTCCTCCCTGTGTCAGAGTCCTCCCTGTGTCAGAGTCCTCCCTGTGTCAGAGTCCTCCCCATTCAATGCATATTACAACTTTCTGCTACACAAGTGGACATGGTGCTCCTTCTTCTGCAGGAGTGGACATGGTGCTCCTTCTGCAGGAGTGGACATGGTGCTCCTTCTGCAGGAGTGGACATGGTGCTCCTCCTTCTGCAGGAGTGGACATGGTGCTCCTCCTGCAGGAGTGGACACAGTGCTCCTTCTGCAGGAGTGGACACGGTGCTTCTTCTGCAGGAGTGGACATGGTGCTCCTTCTTCTGCAGGAGTGGACATGGTGCTCCTTCTTCTGCAGGAGTGGACATGGTGCTCCGTCTTCTGCAGGAGTGGACACAGTGCTCCTTCTTCTGCAGGAGTGGACACAGTGCTCCTTCTTCTGCAGGAGTGGACATGGTGCTCCTCCTTCTGCAGGAGTGGACATGGTGCTCCTCCTTCTGCAGGAGTGGACATGGTGCTCCTTCTGCAGGAGTGGACATGGTGCTCCGTCTTCTGCAGGAGTGGACATGGTGCTCCTCCTTCTGCAGGAGTGGACATGGTGCTCCTTCTGCAGGAGTGGACATGGTGCTCCTTCTTCTGCAGGAGTGGACATGGTGCTCCTCCTTCTGCAGGAGTGGACACAGTGCTCCTTCTTCTGCAGGAGTGGACACAGTGCTCCTTCTTCTGCAGGAGTGGACATGGTGCTCCTCCTTCTGCAGGAGTGGACATGGTGCTCCTCCTTCTGCAGGAGTGGACATGGTGCTCCTTCTGCAGGAGTGGACATGGTGCTCCTTCTCCTGCAGGAGTGGACATGGTGCTCCGTCTTCTGCAGGAGTGGACATGGTGCTTCTTCTGCAGGAGTGGACACGGTGCTCCGTCTTCTGCAGGAGTGGACATGGTGCTCCTCCTTCTGCAGGAGTGGACATGGTGCTCCTCCTTCTGCAGGAGTGGACACAGTGCTCCTTCTGCAGGAGTGGATATGGTGCTCCTTCTCCTGCAGGAGTGGACACAGTGCTCCTTCTTCTGCAGGAGTGGACACAGTGCTCCTTCTTCTGCAGGAGTGGACACAGTGCTCCTTCTCCTGCAGGAGTGGACATGGTGCTCCTTCTTCTGCAGGAGTGGACATGGTGCTCCTTCTTCTGCAGAGTGGACACAGTGCTCCTTCTTCTGCAGGAGTGGACACAGTGCTCCTTCTGCAGGAGTGGACATGGTGCTCCTTCTTCTGCAGGAGTGGACACAGTGCTCCTTCTTCTGCAGGAGTGGACACAGTGCTCCTTCTTCTGCAGGAGTGGACATGGTGCTCCTCCTTCTGCAGGAGTGGACATGGTGCTCCTTCTTCTGCAGGAGTGGACTTGGTGCTCCTTCTTCTGCAGAGTGGACACAGTGCTCCTTCTCCTGCAGGAGTGGACACGGTGCTGTCCCCTCATGGGCTGAAGCCTCAGCAGAGCCAGTGGCACAGCCATGGTGGATGTGGATGCGCAAACCCTTCTTTCAGATTGTGCTCTCTGTTTTCTGGGCATAAACCTACAGACAGAACTTGGGCTCTGATGGCAGTCCTACTTTTATTGTTTGAAGCAGCACCCGTGCTGTGTCAGGCAGCCACACGTTGGGCTGCATGCCCCATTCACCCCAGCCCCGTGGCCCTCGGTCAGCAGGCCCTGTCCACCCCAGCCCCATGTCCCACGATGTTCAGCATGCACTGTCCACCCAGCCCCATGCCCCACAGGCAGCAGGCCCTGTCCACCCCAGTCCCGTACCCACGATGGTCAGCATGCTCTGTCCACCCCAGCCCCATGCCCACGGGCAGCAGGCCCTGTCCACCCCAGCCCCGTGCCCACGATGGTCAGCATGCCCTGTCCACCCCAGCCCCGTGCCCACGATGGTCAGCATGCCCTGTCCACCCCAGCCCCGTGCCCACGATGGTCAGCATGCCCTGTCCACCCCATCCCCATGCCCACGATGGTCAGCATGCCCTGTCCACCCCAGCCCCGTGGCCCACAAGGGCTCTTTGAGAGCCTCCCTCACACCCGTGCTTGCCCCTCTCCTCTGGAGAGGAGACGCCCTGGGGTGGGGAGATGGCCGAGTTTCCTTTAAGAAGATTCTTTCTTCTTTGGTTCCGGTAGTTTTGCTACAGCATGTCGGCTATATCCTCTCCCTTACTTATGCTGCTTGGAGTTTGGGAACCTTGTTTCTGGTTGGCTGTGTTTTTACTCCTGGGAACGAGCCACTGCCTGCTGCTCTGTGTCGTCTCCCCGGCTGCACCGGCCGGTATGTGCTGCAAGGGAGGAGAGATTCGAGAAGAAGGATCAGAGCCTGAGGCGGGCTGGGCGCCTGGCCGTCGCTGACACCTCCCCTCCAGTCTGTGCGGTGGCTCCTCGTGTCCCCACGCCCCGCGTCCCGATGCCCTGCAGCCCATCCACGCCCCGCATCCCCATGCCCCACAGCCCCATGCCCCGCAACCCGTACACGCCCCGCGTCCCCACGCCCCGCAGCCCCATGCCCCACAGCCCATCCATGCCCCGCGTCCCCACGCCCCGCAGCCCCATGCCCCACAGCCCATCCATGCCCCGCGTCCCCATGCCCCGCGTCCCCACGCCCCGCAGCCCCATGCCCCGCGTCCCCACGCCCCGCAGGCCATCCATGCCCCGCGTCCCCATGCCCCGCGTCCCGACGCCCCGCAGCCCCACGCCCCGCAGCCCCACGCCCCGCAGCCCGTCCATGCCCCGCAGCCCCACGCCCCGTGTCCCCACGCCCCGCAGCCCCACGCCCCGCGTCCCCATGCCCCGCAGCCCCACGCCCCGCAGCCCCATGCCCCACAGCCCATCCATGCCCCGCGTCCCCACGCCCCGCGTCCCCACACCCCGCAGCCCCATGTCCCGCGTCCCCACGCCCCGCAGCCCCACGCCCCGCATCCCCACGCCCCGCAGCCCGTCCATGCCCCGCATCCCCACGCCCCGTGTCCCCACGCCCCGCAGCCCCACGCCCCGCGTCCCCATGCCCCGCAGCCCGTCCATGCCCCGCATCCCCACGCCCCGCAGCCCCACGCCCCGTGTCCCCACGCCCCGCAGCCCCACGCCCCGCGTCCCCACGCCCCGCAGCCTGTCCATGCCCCGCAGCCCCACGCCCCGCAGCCTGTCCATGCCCCGCAGCCCCACGCCCCGCAGCCTGTCCGTGCCCCGCAGCCCCACGCCCCGCAGCCCCATGCCCCGCGTCCCCATGCCCCGCGTCCCCACGCCCCGTGTCCCCACGCCCCGCAGCCCCACGCCCCGCGTCCCCACGCCCCGCAGCCCATCCACGCCCCGCAGCCCCACGCCCCGCAGCCCCACGCCCCGCGTCCCCACGCCCCGCAGCCCGTCCATGCCCCGCAGCCCCATGCCCCGCAGCCCCACGCCCCGCGTCCCCACGCCCCGCAGCCCGTCCATGCCCCGCAGCCCCATGCCCCGCAGCCCCACGCCCCATGTCCCCACGCCCCGCAGCCCCACGCCCCGTGTCCCCACGCCCCGCAGCCCATCCACGCCCCGCAGCCCCATGCCCCGCAGCCCGTCCACGCTGCCCTCACCGGGCAGTGGACACAGCCGTACTTCCTTCTGCCCTCACGCGCAGCCTGGGTCCCTCTCTAAGGCCGGGCCACGCGTGACAGGAGGCTGCGTGCCCTCTGTGCCCACTCGAGCGGCCCCCACCCACCCCGGCAGCCTGGCTCCTTCCCTGTGCCCAGCAGCCTCTGGCTTTCCCTGGGGTGAAGTCCAGTTCTATCTCCTCAGACCCTGGCCCCACCCACTCGCTGGCCCCACCCGCTCGCTGGCCCCACCCGCCCGCTGGCCCACCCGCCCGCTGGCCCCACCCACTCGCTGGCCCCACCCACTCGCTGGCCCCACCCACTCGCTCACCCCACCCACTCGCTGGCCCCACCCGCTCGCTGGCCCCACCCGCCCGCTGGCCCACCCGCCCGCTGGCCCACCCGCCCGCTGGCCCCACCCACTCGCTGGCCCCACCCACTCGCTCGCCCCACCCGCCCGCTGGCCCCACCCACTCGCTCGCCCCACCCACTCGCTCACCCCACCCACTCGCTCGCCCCACCCACTCGCTGGCCCCACCCGCCCGCTGGCCCCACCCGCCCGCTGGCCCACCCACTCGCTGGCCCCACCCACTCGCTCGCCCCACCCACTCGCTCGCCCCACCCGCCCGCTGGCCCCACCCACTCGCTGGCCACACCCACTCGCTGGCCTCACCCGCCCGCTGGCCCCACCCACTCGCTGGCCCCACCCACTCGCTGGCTCCATGGGCAGTTGGACCAGGAGACCACAGCACCCCACACTGTCATGGGCAAGGTTAAAGAAGGACACACCCACGTAGGAATCCTCGGTCGGCCATCTCTCCTGACACCTTTGCCCAGACCTGGGCTGAGCCAGACTTCCTGCTGCAGACTTCCTGTCCCTCGGGACAGGGACACGTGGCCCACTGCGTGGCAGGGGACAGGGAGGGGGGCCTCATCATCACATGGCTGAAGACAATCTTAAAGTCCAGCTGTGGAGATGGCTTGCCTGAAACAGGCAGGGATGGGATGGCCGCCACCACCCTGGTGACGGGCAGCTGGCCCTGGAGGGGCGGGGCTGTGCCCACCGGGACCTGGTGATGGGCAGGTGGCCCTGGAGGGGCGGGGCTGTGCCCACTGGGAGCCCATGAAGTGCAGATATGCTCAAGTGGTAGAAGGGCTAGGCTTGAGCAAAAGAAGTGTGGGGATAGCACCAAAAGAAGGAAGGTAGAAGAGGAGGAGGAGGAGGAGGAGGAGGAGTGGGAGGAGGAGGAGGAGGAGGAGGAGGAGGAGTGGGAGGAGGAGGAGGAGGAGGAGGAGGAGGTCGCAGCAGCAGCCGCATGGCCACCCCACTGAGGAAGGCTGAGAGTAGATGAAGGCTCAGGAGGCCATCAACTGCCGTAGCCTCTGGTCATCCGTGGTCTTCAGGAGGAGGCACCTGGAGATGCTAACGGCCACAACGAGGCCGTTCAGGCCTGGCCTCCACCCCAACTTGATGTGTGCAGGATGAAGATGCCAGCATGTCCTCTCAGTCTCCTGAGCAGTAAGGACAAGTTCTCAGAAAGGATACGGCTCCTTCCTCAGGTACCAGCCAGGCGAGCCCGGAGCAGCGCAGGCCATGGCTGGGCAGTGTCCGGGAAGCTGTGATCCAGTCCTCTGCCCACTGGTGGGCCCACCTCCTCCTCACACCCCCAGGGGGCACCGGTCCGTGCCAGGCCCTGACCCCAGGGCCCCTGGATGCTCTCAGGACCTCCGCACAGCCAGCCGGCCCGGCCTGCGGGATGGACGGTGCAGCGGGAGCGGTGGGGGCAGGGTAGCCATGCCACGCAAACGCGGCCCCGCCGCTGCTCAGAGGCGCGACATCCCTGGTACTCCGCCGTGGCGTGGGAGTGTGCAGGGCGTGGCACATCCGTCCCGCTGGGAAGGGACATGCGTCCTAGCCCGCAGCGTCCACCTCTCGTCGCTGGGCGCTCCTGGCCCCGCCTTGGGCCTGTGCTCGCGGTGGTTTTGTCCTGGCTTCTCTTCCTACCCAAACCCTCACTAAAATGTGTCCAGCCCGGCCAGCCCCCCAGCCCACCCTGAAGGAAGCCACCGTCCCGTCTCCAGCGCCAGCGTCCAGGGCGCTCGCCCGTGGCTGCTCCCGCCGGGGGCACACCGAGGCTGAGCAGACTTGACCATGACTTACGCGACCGCGAGTCCCTGCCCTGCCGTGAACCAAGGGGGACGGGCACGGTCCGAGCCCGGTGTGCCTCCTGCGTGTGCTTGCGGGACGCGGCCCTGTGGAGGCGAGGTCACAGTCCGTAATACAAGGTCAGGCGCAGAGCTCAGGGCCTGTGCCCTGCGTACCTGACCCTGAGTAGCTCACACGAGAGGGCCCCGGGTGCTTGCCCCTTCCCCCCTTCCGTGTCTTGGTCTCTGTGCATCTGCTTTCTGCTGTTGCTCGTCCCTGAAGCGGCTTTGGAACGTCACGGCTTTGGGAAACCTGGCTTCTTCTCTCCTGGGAGTTGTTGTTGCTGGGGATTCTGTTTAGGAAACTAGATAAGAGGGCGGCGTGGGGGGCCGAGGGTGGGAGCATCTCTGGGCCCAGTGCAGGGGGGTGGCAGGGGGAGCAATCCCAAGCCTTTGTGCTCGCAGGTTCTCGGCCTGGTGGTAGCAAGGTGTTCAGAGGCCTTGGCCCGCAGCCATCCCAAACAGCTAGGCCGCCCTTCTGGTGGCCGGGGCGCCCCTGCAGCCGACGCCTCACCATCAACGCCCCCGTTACTTCCCCCCAGTACTAGCTCAGGATCCCATTTTGTCACCTTCCACCCCTCCTTGCCCGAGAGGAAGCGCAGGGCGCCGTCCTGGGGCTGCGCTGGGGCAGCTGTCTCCACGCCAGGGACTGCGCCCCACCAGGGTTCCCGCGGGGCTCCGCCAGCCCAGCTTGCCATCCCGTCTGTGACACGGCGGCTCACCTGCGAGTGTGACACAGCGGCTCACCTGCAAGTGTGACACGGCAGCTCACCTGCAAGTGTGACACGGCAGCTCACCTGCGAGTGTGACACGGCAGCTCACCTGCAAGTGTGACACGGCAGCTCACCTGCAAGTGTGACACGGCAGCTCACCTGCGAGTGTGACACGGCAGCTCACCTGTGAGTGTGACACAGCGGCTCACCTGCGAGTGTGACACAGCGGCTCACCTGCGAGTGTGACACGGCAGCTCACCTGTGAGTGTGACACAGCAGCCCACCTGCGAGTGTGACACGGTGGCCCAGCTGCGAGTGTGACACGGCGGTCCAGCAGGGCAGGGGCGTGAGCAGGGCAGGGGCGTGAGCAGGGCAGGGGCGTGAGCAGGGCAGGGGCGTGAGCATGGCGCGGGCATGCGCAGGGCGCGGGCGTGAGCAGGGCGCGGGCGTGCGCAGGGCAGGGGCGTGCGCAGGGCACGGGCGTGAGCAGGGTGCAGGCGTGCGCAGGGTGCAGGTGTGCGCAGGGTGTGGGTGTGCGCAGGGCAGGGGTGTGCACAGGGTGCAGGCGTGCGCAGGGTGCAGGCGTGAGCAGGGTGCGGGCGTGCGCAGGGTGCGGGCGTGAGCATGGTGCGGGCGTGCACAGGGTGCAGGCGTGCGCAGGGCGCGGGCGTGTGCAGGGCGCAGGCGTGCGCAGGGCAGGGGCGTGAGCAGGGCAGGGGCGTGAGCAGGGTGCGGGTGTGCGCAGGGTAGGGGCATGACAGGGCACGGGCGTGAGCAGGGCGTGAGCAGGGCGTAGTCGTGCATGCAGAGCGCGGGCATGCACGTGGGCGTGCGCAGGGCGCGGGCGTGAGCAGGGCGTGAGCAGGGCGCGGGTGTGCTCAGAGCACGGGCGTGTGCAGAGCGCGGGCACGCGCAGGGCACCACGCCTGGGAGGTCTCAGGGAGGCCTTCTTCATGTAAACAGACACCCCACGTACCTGCCCCAAACCACAGGGCAAACACACTGCAACATGCACATGCTCTAGAATGCTACTTGGCAGCAAGAAACCACAGCTTCACATGGCCGGGGCAGAGCCCAGGGGGCCGGTGCCGGCGGAGGGAGCCCTGCGCACAAACCAGCAGCGCTGTTTACGGCACAGGCAGGCGGCGGTGGGCAGTGGCGGGGCCGAGGGGCCCGTGGTACAGGGAGAGGGTGGGAAGGAAGGAAGGCCGGCTCTGAGTTCAAGCAGGCAGTGACTCCCATGCCCACACCAGTCAGAACGCCACTGGCTCTGCACCGCCTGGGCCTGGCTGAGGCGCGGGGAGCTTTTTGGGATGAGATGGAAGTGCAGGAGGAGGGCAGGGGGCGGGTTGCGTGGTTGGCGCTCGGGGCGCCGCCGGCCTGCGTCCTCTTGTGTGAGTTAGTCCGCGGCCTGTGGCTGGGATGGAACACCTGAGAACATCACTTCCAGGAGGAATGGCGGCCACGGGGCTTGCTGTCCTCAGCCACTTGGCTTTGCGACAGTCCCAGGCAGCAGAGCATCGGGGCACGTAGCACAGCGGAGCTGCTTGCTGCAAAAGCCAAGAGGAAAAGCCAGGGGACTCGATGCACCCGTCAAAGCCACGTCTCCCGTGACCCCCTCCGGGCAGGCCACTGAGCTATGAACCCATCCACGGGAGCAGGGGACACAGTACGCACCAATCACAAGTCAGGAACCAGCGGGCTGTGTGTGGTGAGGTGTGAGCTCTGTCCAGAGGCCCCCGTGAGCGCTGGCTGCGTGCAGGGCCGAGGCCTGCCCCGTTCACGCCAGGCTGCCTGTAACAGAAGAAATGACTGCTTAGCTTGCCACGCATGCTAGGGCGGAAAGTGAGGCTGGGCAGGAAGGGGGCGTGGAGGCTGTCTGAGGAGGCAGCGGTGGGGCCAAATGTTGAGGATGTAGAGCCGCGGCTGGCCGGGGAGGGAAGGGGCTGAGGGAGGAGAGCAGGGGCGTCCGCTCAGCAGATGATGGGGAGCAACAGATGCACAAGATCACCACGGGGTCTTCACTGTTCAACTAACATCCCTACCACGTGCTGGCACTGGGGAATGGTGGGGAATGGAGCCCAGCTCTGCACATCTAGTCTGCAGCTTACTTCAAAGAGGAGACGCACCGGGCGCTCCATGCTACCCGGTGCTCCCTGTGCTCCCCGGTGCTCCCTGTGCTCCTCGTGCTCCCCGTGCTCCCCGTGCTCCCCGTGCTCCTCGTGCTCCCCGTGCTCCCCGTGCTCCCTGTGCTCCCCGGTGCTCCCTGTGCTCCCCGGTGCTCCCTGTGCTCCTCGTGCTCCCTGTGCTCCCCGTGTTCCCTGTGCTCCTCGTGCTCCCCGTGCTCCTTGTGCTCCCCGTGCTTCTCATGCTCCCCCGTGCTCCCTGTGCTCCTCGTGCTCCCCGTGCTCCTCATGCTCCCCATGCTCCCCCATGCTCTCCCATGATCCCCTGTGCTCCCCCATGCTCCCCCATGCTCCCCCATGCTCCCCCATGCTCTCCCATGTTCCCCTGTGCTCCCCCATGCTCCCCTGTGCTCCCCATGCTCTCCCATGCTCCCCCATGCTCCCCTGTGCTCCCCATGCTCTCCCATGCTCCCATGCTCCCCCATGCTCCCCCATGCTCCCATGTTCCCATGCTCCCATGCTCCCCTGTGCTCCCCATGCTCTCCCATGCTCCCCCATGCTCCTATGCTCCCATGCTCCCCCATGCACCCCTGTGCTCCCCCATGCTCCCCCATGCTCTCCCATGCTCCCCCATGCTCTCCCATGCTCCCCTGTGCTCCCCTGTGCTCCCCATGCTCTCCCATGCTCCCCCATGCTCCTATGCTACCATGCTCCCCTGTGCTCCCCATGCTCTCCCATGCTCCCATGCTACCATGCTCTCCCATGCTCCCCTGTGCTCCCCATGCTCCCCCATGCTCCCCTGTGCTCCCATGCTCCCATGCTCCCCTGTGCTCCCCCATGCTCTCCCATGCTCCCATGCTCCCCTGTGCTCCCATGCTCTCCCATGCCCATGCTCCCCTGTGCTCCCCATGCTCCCCCATGCTCCCCTGTGCTCCCCATGCTCCCCCATGCTCCCCTGTGCTCCCCATGCTCCCCCATGCTCCCATGCTCCCCTGTGCTCCCATGCTCCCCTGTGCTCCCTTGTGCTCCCCATGCTCCCCTGTGCTCCCATGCTCCCCTGTGCTCCCATGCTCCCCTGTGCTCCCCATGCTCTCCCGTGCTCCCCCATGCTCCTATGCTACCATGCTCCCCTGTGCTCCCCATGCTCTCCCATGCTCCCATGCTACCATGCTCCCCCATGCTCCCCCGTGCTCCCATGCTCTCCCATGCTCCCCCATGCTCCCCTGTGCTCCCATGCTCCCATGCTCCCCTGTGCTCCCATGCTCCCATGCTCCCCTGTGCTCCCCCATGCTCTCCCATGCCCATGCTCCCCTGTGCTCCCCCATGCTCTCCCATGCCCATGCTCCCCTGTGCTCCCCATGCTCTCCCATGCTCCCATGCTCCCCTGTGCTCCCCCATGCTCTCCCATGCTCCCATGCTCCCATGCTCCCCTGTGCTCCCATGCTCTCCCATGCCCATGCTCCCCGTGCTCCCCATGCTCTCCCATGCCCATGCTCCCCGTGCTCCCCATGCTCCCATGCTCCCATGCTCCCCTGTGCTCCCCTGTGCTCCCATGCTCTCCCATGCCCATGCTCCCCGTGCTCCCCATGCTCCCATGCTCCCATGCTCCCCCATGCTCCCGTGCCCCCGTGCTCCCCTGTGCTCCCATGCTCTCCCATGCTCCCCTGTGCTCCCCCATGCTCCCCTGTGCTCCCCCATGCTCCCGTGCTCCCCCATGCTCCCATGCCCCCATGCTCCCCGTGCTCCCGGCCAGCCCGGAGCCCCATGCTTGCCTCGGCTGGCAGAGCCCTCACTCCGTTGGCGCAGGCTGGGCACAGGTGTTTGTATTTGGGGGAGCTCCAGGCAGTTCTAATCATCTGGGAAGTTTGGGGTTCCTGGCGACCTGGAACTCCTCGGAGGCTGGCGTCAGATGTGGTGGGTGTCGTGGCAGACATCAGGCTTCTGAGAGCTCCCGGGGTCGCTCCAGGGGCTGCTTGCGTCTCCACCCTTCTGTGGGGCGCGGGGGCTGAGGAAGGAGGGCTCCCTGCGGTCCCTCACCCGGGCGGAAGGGTCTGAGCTGGGACTCCAGGGCTGTGGCCAGGTCCTTCACCCCCACGCGAAGGAGGCCACGGCACCAGGCCCAACAGGCCACTGAGCTCAAGGGAGGCCACAGCACAGACACCAACGTCAGCCGCTGTGCCCAGTGTGCCGTGGATTGTCCTCCCCGGGAGAGCTGGGAGGATCACAGGAAAGAGGCAGAATTCCACAAAGCCTCGGGGTCTGTAAGAGGACCATCCCATAATAGCCTGTGCCACGCTCAGCCCCTGAGTACGGGGGTCGTTTGCAACATTCACATGTACACTGCGACCCCCGGGGCCAGGTGTCACTGCTGGAGCTTGCAACCCTCCACCCCTCCATGGTCCTCCATCCTCCACAGTCCTCCATCCTCCACATTCCTCCACCCCTCCTCCATCCCCCACCCCTCCACGGTCCTCCATGCCTCTGAGGTCCTCCACCCCTCTGGGGTCCTCCATGCCTTCATGGTCCTCCACCCCTCCTAGGACCTCCACCCCTCCTCCCTCCTCCCTCCTCCACCCCTCCACAGCCTCTATGCCTCCACATTCCTGCACCCCTCCCCCTCCTCCCTCCTCCACCCCTCCTCCCTCCTCCACCCCTCCTCCATTCTCCACCCCTCCTCAGTCCTCCACCCCTCCTCCCTCCTCCACCCCTCCTCCATCCTCCACCCCTCCTCAGTCCTCCACCCCTCCTCCCTCCTCCACTCCTCCTCCCTCCTCCACCCCTCCTCCATCCTCCACCCCTCCTCAGTCCTCCACCCCTCCTCCTTCCTCCACCCCTCCTCCCTCCTCCACCCCTCCTCCCTCCTCCACCCCTCCTCCATCCTCCACCCCTCCTCAGTCCTCCACCCCTCCTCCTTCCTCCACCCCTCCTCCCTCCTCCACCCCTCCTCCCTCCTCCACCCCTCCTCCATCCTCCACCCCTCCTCAGTCCTCCACCCCTCCTCCTTCCTCCACCCCTCCTCCCTCCACCCCTCCTCCATTCTCCACCCCTCCTCAGTCCTCCACCCCTCCTCCCTCCTCCACCCCTCCTCCGTCCTCCACCCCTCCTCAGTCCTCCACCCCTCCTCCCTCCTCCACCCCTCCTCCCTCCTCCACCCCTTCTCCGTCCTCCACCCCTCCACAGTCCTCCACCCCTCCTCCATTCTCCACCCCTCCTCCCTCCTCCACCCCTCCTCCATTCTCCACCCCTCCACAGTCCTCCACCCCTCCTCCATCTTCCACCCCTCCACAGTCCTCCACTCCTCCTCCCTCCTCCACCCCTCCTCCATCTTCCACCCCTCCTCAGTCCTCCACCCCTCCTCCTTCCTCCACCCCTCCTCCCTCCTCCACCCCTCCTCCCTCCTCCACCCCTCCTCCCTCCTCCACTCCTCCTCCCTCCTCCACCCCTCCTCCATTCTCCACCCCTCCACAGTCCTCCACCCCTCCTCCCTCCTCCACCCCTCCTCCCTCCTCCACTCTTCCTCCCTCCTCCACCCCTCCTCCCTCCTCCACCCCTCCTCCATTCTCCACCCCTCCACAGTCCTCCACCCCTCCACAGTCCTCCACCCCTCCACAGTCCTCCACCCCTCCTCCCTCCTCCACCCCTCCACAGTCCTCCACCCCTCCTCCCTCCTCCACCCCTCCTCCCTCCTCCACCCCTCCTCCATCCTCCACCCCTCCTCAGTCCTCCACCCCTCCTCCTTCCTCCACCCCTCCTCCCTCCTCCACCCCTCCTCCCTCCTCCACCCCTCCTCCATCCTCCACCCCTCCTCAGTCCTCCACCCCTCCTCCTTCCTCCACCCCTCCTCCCTCCACCCCTCCTCCATTCTCCACCCCTCCTCAGTCCTCCACCCCTCCTCCCTCCTCCACCCCTCCTCCGTCCTCCACCCCTCCTCAGTCCTCCACCCCTCCTCCCTCCTCCACCCCTCCTCCCTCCTCCACCCCTTCTCCGTCCTCCACCCCTCCACAGTCCTCCACCCCTCCTCCCTCCTCCACCCCTCCTCCCTCCTCCACCCCTCCTCCATTCTCCACCCCTCCTCAGTCCTCCACCCCTCCACAGTCCTCCACCCCTCCTCCATCTTCCACCCCTCCACAGTCCTCCACTCCTCCTCCCTCCTCCACCCCTCCTCCATCTTCCACCCCTCCTCAGTCCTCCACCCCTCCTCCTTCCTCCACCCCTCCTCCCTCCTCCACCCCTCCTCCCTCCTCCACCCCTCCTCCCTCCTCCACTCCTCCTCCCTCCTCCACCCCTCCTCCATTCTCCACCCCTCCACAGTCCTCCACCCCTCCTCCCTCCTCCACCCCTCCTCCCTCCTCCACTCTTCCTCCCTCCTCCACCCCTCCTCCCTCCTCCACCCCTCCTCCATTCTCCACCCCTCCACAGTCCTCCACCCCTCCACAGTCCTCCACCCCTCCACAGTCCTCCACCCCTCCTCCCTCCTCCACCCCTCCACAGTCCTCCACCCCTCCTCCCTCCTCCACCCCTCCTCCCTCCTCCACCCCTCCTCCATCCTCCACCCCTCCTCCCTCCTCCACCCCTCCTCCCTCCTCCACCCCTCCACAGTCCTCCACCCCTCCACAGTCCTCCACCCCTCCTCCCTCCTCCACCCCTCCTCCCTCCTCCACCCCTCCTCCCTCCTCCACCCCTCCACAGTCCTCCACCCCTCCTCCCTCCTCCACCCCTCCACAGTCCTCCACCCCTCCTCCCTCCTCCACCCCTTCTCCGTCCTCCACCCCTCCACAGTCCTCCACCCCTCCACGGTCTCCTGCTCCTCTCCGCCCCCACTGTGCTTCCTGGCACAGGCACTGGTTTGGTCCTAGTGGAATGTTCTCTGTGTTCCACCTGCGCTGTCCTGTCAGGAGGGGCCTCAGGACCCAGTGCGGCCCGCGGCGTCTGGGGTGCTTGGCTCTCTGGTCCCGTGCGGCGTCTGGGGTGCTTGGCTCTCTGGTCCCGTGCGGCGTCTGGGGTGCTTGGCTCTCTGGTCCCGTGCGGCGTCTGGGGTGCTTGGCTCTCTGGTCCTGTGGTGTTGTTGGAGGAGGCTGGGACGCAGAGCTGCCATTGTGGGGCTCCCGGTATGGTGTGGCGTGTCACGTCGCCGTGGACACTCCATGTGAGCTGACTGTGCCCGAGATTGGCCTGAGCGAGGCCGCGGGCCCCGCGGGGCAGGGGGTGACCTCCCAGAAGGCAAGACTGCGTGACTCGGGCCGGCAGCTTCAGAAGCACAGCTGCGGACGGCCACCCCGGAACAGACGCTGGGCAGAAAGGAGCAGAGGCAGCAATTGTCATGTTTAACACAATCTTCATGACGGCTGCGTGTCATGAGAGACGCAGCCTGTCATGACACCGGGGAGGAGGGATGGAGGGCTGCAGCCAGCGGCCGCGGGGACTCCTCTGAAGGACGAAGACAAGCCCCGGGCAGTGTCGCCGGGGCCTCTGGGGAAAACCCAGTCCCCCAGGACAGCCCACTCTGGGAAGCCAAGATTCAGGAGGAGAGGGAGGAGAGGGAGGGGAGGGGGAGAAGGGTGGGGGAGGGCTGCAAACCTGTTCCATCGCTCCAAGGCACCTCTAAGGAGACCCCACAGGGCATGGAAGAGGGGGCCACAGGGAGGAGGGACAGGCTTTGAGGAGGACTCATCAGTGCCACTGACAGTGTGACCCAATCAGAAAGAAGAATTAACGAATGAATTAGCCAATGCTGAAGATGACATTGGTTTCTCAATGGGAAACGTTGAACTGGGAAGGCGTTGTCACAGTCAGGGCAGGGAAGCCACCGTCCCCGGGAAATGTCACGTCCCCCCCTACATTGAGAGAAGACGGCCGTGCAGCAAAGACCTGTAATCCCAGCTCCGCGGGAGGCAGAGTCCAGGCCGACTGGGGCTGGAGGCCCGAGTTCAATCCCCAGGGCCCGGCGGGAGGAGGAAGAGGTGGAAGAGGAAGAGGACGGAGCGTGGTGGCCTGGCAGGGAGCATTTCCACGTGTCCGTCTGTCCTGACGCCCTCCACACTGCACCTGTGGTCAGGTCGTGCAGGCCGAGGTGCTGGGGTGCTGGGGTGCTGGGTAGGAGGCCTCGGACCCTGCTGGGATGGGTCCCAGCGCCGTCAGCGGCTGCCCCAGACACCAGTGAGGGTCCCGGTGCTGCTGCGGCCACGGGGCTGGGTGCTGCCGTCCTCACCGGCACACGTCCCAGGGGACAGTCTGTGCCCTGGGTCCCAAAGAGGAGGGCGGCCTGCCTGGAGATCTCCAGCCAGGATGTCCGGGCCCAGAGCAGAGGGAGGCCTGCCCCAGCGCCCCGCCCAGCCCTGAGCGGCCCCGCCCACTGCCCCGCCCACTGCCCCGCCCGACCCCTGAGCGGCCCCGCCCAGCGCCCCGCCTCCCTGAGAGGCCCCGCCCAGCGCCTCACCCCACCCATCCCTGAGCGAGCCAGCCCAGCGCCCCGCCCATCCCTGAGCGGCCCCGCCCACTGCCCCGCCCGACCCCTGAGCGGCCCCGCCCAGCGCCCCGCCCATCCCTGAGAGGCCCCGCCCACGGCCCCACCCAGCCCGGAGAGGCCCCGCCCAGCGCCTCACCCCACCCATCCCTGAGCGAGCCCGCCCAGCGCCCCGCCCATCCCTGAGAGGCCCCGCCCACGGCCCCACCCATCCCTGAGCGAGCCCGCCCAGCACCCCGCCCATCCCTGAGAGGCCCCGCCCACCGCCCCGCCCTGAGAGGCCCCGCCCACCCCTTGACCCCACGTCTGCCTTCCAGAACCCCTGTTTCTGGTTTGTTTGGATTGTTTTATTGTTTGTCAGTCGTGGGTCTTGAACTCTGGGCCTGCGCGCTGTCTCTCAGCTCTTAGCTCAAGGCTAGCACTCTACCACTTGAGCCACAGCGCCACCTCTGGCCTTTTCTGCTTATGTGGTGCTGAGGAATCGAACCCAGGGCCTCAGGCATGTGAGGCAAGCGCTCTACCACTGAGCCACCTCCCCAGACCAATGTTTGGGTTGTTTTAGTGAATAGCTATTCAGGGCCTTGTTCTGTGACTCGTGGAAGTTGCTGTGTGATTCCCGCAGGACACTTCGTGAGGGCACACGCATGAATAAATCCAGTGTGTTACCTGCTAGTGCTTTACACTGCTTACATAGCTCGGTCAAGAACCTTCGCCGTGGAGAGCAAATTCACTGGGGGAAGAACACACAAGACACGGCCAGAAGGTTGTCTTCTAAAACAAATTGGACCTTTTCTCTTGGCTTTATGAACATTGTGAAAGTGATCAAACAGAACCTCAATGCAAGTGTGCTTTCCAAAGTGCTTATAAAGGTGTATATATATGTATATATATATGACTCTTACTACTACATGCTGCATCTTGTATTTCTAGAAATGCTGTTGATTTTTAGAGGCAGGACCCTTCACTTGCTAGGCAGACACTGTGTCTTGAGCCATGTGTCCAGCTCAGTCTTCCTCTTTCCTTCCCTCCCTCCCTCCCTCCCTTTCTTTCTTCCTTCCTTCCTCCTTCCCTCCCTTCCTTCCTTTTCCCTTCCCTTCTCTCCCTCCCTCCCTCCCGCCCTCCCTCCCTCCCTTTCTTTCTTTCTTCCTTCCTCCTTCCCTCCCTTCCTTCCTTTTCCCTTCCCTTCCCTTCCCTTCCCTTCTCTCCCTCCCTCCCTCCCTCTCTCCCTCCCTCCCTCCCTCTCTCCCTCCCTCCCTCCCTCCCTCCCTTCCTCCCTCCCTCCCTGTGTGTGGGGTCCCCGTGAGGAGCGGTGGAAGCTGGGGCTGGGTGTGCACAGAACTGTCCTTTCCAGGAGGCCGGCCTGGCTCAGCTGTGGGGAGAGGCTTGGGGCTCAGGAAAGGGGGGTTTGTGCCTGGCTCCTGTGCGGCCCTCTGGAGTCTGGGGATCCCTGTGAATGGTGGATACTCTGGGCCTGACCTATACTGAGTCTGTGAATATAGACGGGATGTGACCCGAGCATTTCCCCCACAGTCACGGCAGCCGGGGGTCCTGGGCCTGCCCGCAGGGCAGTCCACTGCCAGATGGCCAGGCCCTGCTGGCCCGGCTCTCGGATGCCTTCCTGCCACGGCCGGCCCGGGGATGGCTGGTCTGCTCGGCTGGCCCGGGGAGGGCTGGTCTGCTCAGCCAGGCCGTCTTCTCAGTTTCAAAATTGGAATTCCTAGGCGCATCCTCAGGTTTCCACTGGAAAGGTGGGGTTGCTCCACCCTTCCCACGGCTCTCCCGTATCTGCCTCCGGCTGAGACAGAATAACAGGAGCCACGCCCCCACCCGGTCTGCACCCACAAAAAATGGACCAAAGACCGGCAGGAGGAAGCAAGACACTGAGCTCAAGAAAGGGGAAACAGGTGGAGCCGGGCCCACAGGGCGCTCTGCCCGGAGTGGCCACCGAGCAGCCGGGAGCCGCGTTCACCCAGGGCCGGAGACACGGCTGCCGCCCACCCGAGGTCAGCCACGAGAGGAACTCGAGGTCTGGGACTCCACACACCGAGTGCACAGCCAGGGCAGCACAGTGTCTGCACCCAGCCACCAAGCGGGACAATGCGACCCTGGAGAGGAGAGTGATGGACGGACGGCAGAGCCACGGCCAGGGGAGAGCGTCAGACGGTGGAGCCACGGCCAGGGGAGAGCGATGGACGGACGGCGGAGCCACGGCCAGGGGAGAGCGTCGGACGGCGGAGCCACGGCCAGGGGAGAGCGTCGGATGGCGGAGCCACGGCCAGGGGAGAGCGTCGGACGGCGGAGCCACGGCCAGGGGAGAGCGATGGACGGATGGCGGAGCCACGGCCAGGGGAGAGCGTCGGACGGTGGAGCCACGGCCAGGGGAGAGCGTCGGACGGCAGAGGCCACGGCCAGGGGAGAGCGTCGGACGGCGGAGGCCACGGCCAGGGGAGAGCGATGGACGGACGGCGGAGTCACGGCCAGGGGAGAGCGATGGATGGCAGAGCCACGGCCAGGGGAGAGCGTCGGATGGTGGAGGTCACGGCCAGGGGAGAGCGATGGATGGCGGAGGCCACGGCCAGGGGAGAGCGTCGGATGGCGGAGGCCACGGCCAGGGGAGAGCGTCAGATGGTGGAGGCCACGGCCAGGGGAGAGCGTCAGATGGTGGAGGCCACGGCCAGGGGAGAGCGTCAGATGGTGGAGGCCACGGCCAGGGGAGAGCGTCAGATGGTGGAGGCCACGGCCAGGGGAGAGCGTCAGATGGTGGAGGCCACGGCCAGGGGAGAGCGTCAGATGGTGGAGGCCATGGCCAGGGGAGAGCGTCGGATGGTGGAGGCCACGGCCAGGGGAGAGTGTCGGATGGTGGAGGTCACGGCCAGGGGAGAGCGTCGGATGGTGGAGGCCACGGCCAGGGGAGAGCGATGGATGGTGGAGGCCACGGCCAGGGGAGAGCGATGGATGGTGGAGGCCACGGCCAGGGGAGAGCGATGGATGGTGGAGGCCACGGCCAGGGGAGAGCGCCGGATGGTGGAGGCCACGGCCAGGGGAGAGCGTCGGATGGTGGAGGCCACGGCCAGGGGAGAGCGATGGACGGCGGAGGCCACGGCCAGGGGAGAGCGATGGATGGCGGAGGCCACGGCCAGGGGAGAGCGATGGACGGCGGAGGCCACGGCCAGGGGAGAGCGATGGACGGCGGAGGCCACGGCCAGGGGAGAGCGATGGATGGCGGAGGCCACGGCCAGGGGAGAGCGATGGATGGCGGAGCCACGGGACGAGGGCCAGCAGTGGACCCTGTTCTGTCTGACGTCTCTGCTTTGGGGGTGGTGGATCTTCATTGTCGCAGACAGTTGTCCGCAGCGGCTTGATGCATGAGCGGAAATCAAGTGGCTAAAGCAGCCGCATTTTATTCGCACACTGAGGGGTCAGAAGCCGAGGCTGAGCTCTTGGCCGCAGGTCTCAGAAGGCAGAAATCCAGCTGTGGCCACGGCACCCTCCCCTCGGGTCCGGAGGAGGCCTGACCCCTGGCCGGGCTGGGCCGCTCATCTCCGAGCGTCTGCCAGGCTGAAGCCATCAGCAAGGGCCCCACCCCCACCTCCTGACATGGCCGGCCAGAGGCAGGCTGGGGTGACACCTGGGGCGGGCGGAAGCTATGACCCCAGTCTTCCGGCCTCCGACCCTAGCCTGGCTGGCCACGCCCCAGGCCCCACGTCGCTCCCCGGCACAGCCTTGGACAGATCTGTTCCGTGCACGGATCTCACACCAGCAGGGGTGGGTGGCGCTGTGTGGCCAGCAGGGACCCAGGGACGGGAGGGAGCGGAGCCGAGCCTCCCCCACTCGGCAGCTCTGGAGCCCTGGCTGCTGCTTCAGGGTGGGGAGGGAGGGGCAGGGGCTGGGAGGGGGGCGGCTGGGGGGGCGGGGGCAGTGGAGGGGGTGGGGAAAGGGGAGGGGGCAGGGGCTGGGAGGGGGGCGGCTGGGGGGGCGGGGGCAGTGGAGGGGGTGGGGGAAGGGGAGGGGGTGGGGGAAGGGAGGGGGTGGGGGAAGGGAGGGGGTGGGGGAAGGGAGGGGGTGGGGGAAGGGGAGGGGGTGGGGGAAGGGAGGGGGGGCGGGGCACCACTTTGTCCTGAGTGAGAAACGCACTCTGCAGCCTCTCTGCGCTCTGCTTTGAACTTGGCATGTTTTATTTGCTATTAAATGTCATTTCGAAGAGAAAGTAAATGGTAAGCTTCTAGTATGGTTTTTTACCCTTCCTCTTTACATTTTGCGATGCCACTTTTAAACGCAAATACGAGAGCATGACATCCGTGTGTAGAAACAGTGAGATTACAACCTCACCGCAGACCCAAGGGAACGCGAGCCAGGGAGGGAGGGAGGGAGGGAGGGAGGGAGATCCATCACACCCAGCCATCCAGACGGGCAAGCCCCTGCCCGCACCCCGCCCCTCACCCTGCACCTCGCCCCTCACCCTGCACCCCGCCCCTCACCCTACACCCCGCCCCTCACCATGCACCCCGCCCCTGCCCGCACCCCGCCCCTCACCCTGCACCCCACCCCTCACCCTGCACCCCGCCCCTGCCCCGCACCCCGCCCCTGCCCCGCACCCCGCCCCTGCCCCGCACCCCGCCCCTCACCCTGCACCCCGCCCCTCACCCTGCACCCCGCCCCTCACCCTGCACCCCGCCCCTGCCCCGCACCCTGCTCCTCACCCTACACCCCGCCCCTCACCCTGCACCCCGCCCCTGCCCCGCACCCCGCCCCTCACCCTGCACCCCGCCCCTCACCCTGCACCCGCTCCTTGCCCCGCAGCCCCCTCACCACCCCACCCAGGCCTGCACCTCCCTTTTCCCACCCCCTGGGCAGGGCAGGCAAGGTGGGAGGGCAGAGCTCAGGGTCCCCCTGCCCTTTCCTCCTGAACCTTCATTTCCAGCCAGAGGGGCAGCTCATGTGGGCTGAGGAAGTAGGGGAGAAAGGGTGAGGGGCTGGGGAGGAGGGGTGAAGGGTGGAGGAGAAGGGGTGAGGGGTAGGGAGGAGGGGAGGAGCTCCTGTTTGGGGAGCAGACCTCACACAGACTGTGTCCCCCAGCTCCTTCTCAGACTGGGCTCTGCAGGCCTCGCTCCCACTCCCTGCTCCCTGGACACGGACGGCGCCAGGCCCCCCTCTGCTCTGCATCCACCTTCCCTTCAGCACACAAGTCATGGGGTGAGAGTGCTAGGGTGCAGGGCAGAGCCCTGGGGTCCTGAGGAAGTGGGGATCTGGGAGGGAAGCGCAGAGTTGGGGTTTGGCCGTGGCCCCCACTCCATGTCACCAGCGCACCCTGAGGGTGGCGGCCAGCCCTGGAGGGACGTGGCTGGGGACTGTGTGGCCAGCACCCAGCCCGAAGGACCCACCCCAGCCCTCTTCCCCCCAGGGCCCTCTGCACAGCCCCCATCCTGTAACCCCCCTCCCACCAGGCCTTGAACCTCCCTTCCGGAGACTCTGCCAACCCCAGAGAAATCTCTTCCCAAAACAGTCAGAAAAAACTGGCCTCCACCATACGGCTCCCGTCAGCCCTGGCCTGGCTGGAAGCTGGGCAGCCCGCGGCGTAAGGGCCACCCGGTGTCCTTCCTAACAGCATCCTCCCTCCCTCCCTCCGCACAGGCCAGCCTCTGCTTCTAATGCGGGGGGGGGGGCGGTTACACAGCCCCAGGGCAAACCCCAAGGCTCATTGCCAGGAGCAGAGGAAGAGGACAGGGGAAAGGAGCCGACAGTGGCACAGGGAATCCCGTGGCTCCTGATTCCAACAGCCACATCCCCACGGTCAGGGCCGAGAGCCCGTCCCCACGGTCGGGGTCAGGGCCAAGAGCCCATCC
Organism: Dipodomys merriami; assembly: GCF_024711535.1. Taxonomy (NCBI): domain Eukaryota; kingdom Metazoa; phylum Chordata; class Mammalia; order Rodentia; family Heteromyidae; genus Dipodomys; species Dipodomys merriami. The sequence goes on along the minus strand of NW_027202270.1, from coordinate 1,357,232 downwards.
CCACAGTCAGGGCCGAGAGCCCGTCCCCACGGACAGGGCCGAGAGTCCAGCCCCATGGTCAGGGCCGAGAGCCTGTCCCCCACAGTCTGGGCCGAGACCCCATCCCCATGGTCGGGGTCGGGGCCGAGAGCCCATCCCCACGGTCAGGGTCGGGGCTGAGAGCCTATCCCCATGGTCGGGGCCAAGAGCCCATCCCCACCTTGTAGTTCAGGCTTGAAGGAAGTCTTTTTGTTTAGTTGTTGCTGTTGTCATTTGTGGGGCTTGAACTCTGGGCCTGGGCGCTGTCCCCGAGCCTCTCTGTGCTCAAGGCCAATGTTCTACCACAGCTCCCAGCTTCCTGAGTAGATAGGATTACAGGTGTGAGCCGCCGGCGCCCGGCTTGAAGGAAGTCTTAACACCTGCGTTTGGAGCACACAACAGTGGTGCCAAGGAGCCACAAAGGGCACTCAGAGACCCAGGCACAGCACAGGGCTTCACGCACTTGGGAATAAAGGGAGCCAAGGAATACTGGAAACAAGATGGACATGATGTTGAATTTTTTTATGCTGGGGATAGATGCCAGGACTCAGCACATGCTGGGTGTGTACGGCACCAAAAGCAGCAGATCAAGCCCCAAAGGGTTTTAACCTGGGTGACCAGTTCATCATTTTATGTTCTCTGGTTTTACAAATTTCAAAGAAGAGGTTGTGTTTTAGCAAGAAGGATGTACACACACACACACACACACACACACACACACACACATATAATACATATATCTGGCATATTTCTGTGATATACATTTACATATACATAGAATCCCTCATAAATTAAAACATTTGCTTAAAGAATTTTTCCTTTTAATTTATAAGAGATTGTTTTCAATGCTGAATTATCTTTTTAGCAGCCAATTACCGGTAGTTAATGAAAACATTTCAACTCTGTGATCCACACATGAAGGCTTTGGTATAAAACTCTTTTCTCGGTGTTGTTCCCCTTGTTTTCTTTGCTTAAAGCCATATGAAAACATTTCCAGTGAAAAGGCACATTGTCATGTTCTTGCTTGAGGATGCAAATGAAGAGTCTGAGGCCTGAGTGCCTCCCTCTTGAGCTAGCGGTCATCTTCTGAGGTCGGAGTTATGCAGCTGACCATGAGCCCGGCCTGGGAGTGAGCAGAAGAAGAAATTCTCAGGCACTAGGAACATAAACAATCCTTGGGAAAATCACAGGCAGGCAGGTGCTGGAGGGCAGGGTGACCCCGCAGTCAGGCCACAGGTGGTGTTTGTTTGAGAAAGGAACCCTGCAGTTTAGCACGCATCTCCTTGAGACTCGCTGGGGTGCCAGCCAACCAGTTTAAAGTGCGTCAACCCTCTGATCTAACCAACAACCTGTTTCTGCTTTGTAGTGCGCCAATCATACTATAGAATTGTATTATGATTTTCCCACGATGTGTAATAATTTGTTGTAAGGTGCTATGATGTATACAAAGTCCCTGCCTTCCCTAAAAAGCGTATAAAAAGTACTATAACCCTGGGCTCGGGCCTCTTGGAGTCACCATTACCGGGTGCACGGAGGACCAAGCTAGAGCTTGCAATAAAGACTCCTTTGCTTTTACATTGGTGACGGTCTCTGATGGTCTTCTGGGTAAGGATTTCTGAATTCAGTTTTACACAAATATATATTTAAGTGCCTAATGACGCCAGTATCTATTTAATAACATTCCAGAGAAATCTTATTTTTATTGAAAACTCTATCACTAAAATTATTTGGGATGACTCAGTTCTTCCTGCAACTGTTTAGGAAAAAGGAAAAAATAAAATGTGTACTATATATATATTTTTTTAAGGTGACAGAAAAATTAATAAGCACATGCAACCTACAGTGACTTACAAATGTGAACTAGAGGTAGACGGGCTGTGTCAGAACACAGCTTAAACTGACTTAAAAAAGCAACCAACAAGCCAGAGGGGAAAGGGTGAACACTGACAATCCTTACCACAGACAGATTCCAGAGAGGAGACGCTGCCCTGCTTATTCCTGTGTGTGTGTGTGTGTGTGTGTGTGTGTGTGTGTGTGTGTGTGTGTGTGTGTGTGTGTGTGTGTGTGTGTGTGTGTGTGTGTGTGTGTGTGTGAGTTGGTCTTGGGGCTTGGACTCAGGACCTGGTGTGTGTGTGTGTGTGTGTGTGTGTGTATGTGTGTGTGTGTGTGTGTGTGTGTGTGTGTGTGTGTGTGTGTGTGTGTGTGTGAGTTGGTCTTGGGGCTTGGACTCAGGACCTGGACACTGTCCCTGAGCTTCTTTGGGATGGTTCATTGGAGATAAAGTCTCATGGACTTTCCTGCCTGGGCTGGCTTTAAACCATAGCTCTCAGATCTCAGCCTCCTGAGTAGCTGGGACTACAGGCGTGAGCCACCAGTGCCTAGCTTCCTAGCTGCCTTGTAACTTCTGATGGGTTTCCGCAGCACTGTGTTGGGGCAGTGGGAGGCATTTGGTGGAGTCCAGGGTGAGAAGAGGCTGCTCCGGGACCCTTCCTTCGTCCTTCCATCCTGTCTCCTGGCCAGCCTCAGGGCAGGGTGTGGCCCTGGGCACAGGCCCCAGACCCGGAGGGCTGCCTAGGGGGTGGCTTCGGAGGCTGTCCTGGTCAGCGGGAGCGAGGGAGGTGTTCTGTAGATGTCTGCTTTAGCCCTGCTGAGACTCTGCAGCCAGGCGGGGGAAGGAGAGTGGACGGATCTCCGGGGCGGTAGGGTGGTGGGGTGGGGGTGGGTGGGCGTGTTGAGGGCCCCAGTGGGAGCTTGCACGCCGCCCTGGGGTTACAGCCGGGCCTGGAAGGAAGAGCTCGCAGGGTCCACATGGCCCAGGGCCCAGGCTCCGATGGCCATGCTTTCTTTATCCAAAAGAGGCAAGGCCCTGAGTGACAGGGCGTGGTGTTGGAGCCCCGCCCCCGTGAGGAGTCCAGGAGCACCTGGCGCAGGTCAGACAGAACGTGGATGGTGGGGGTGCTGGACACTGGCTGCTCCTCTTCCAGTTCCCAAATGCTGCACAGGACAGCCATGTTCTCAGCTGAGCATCACAGCCCAGCGCCCAGCGCCGCCGCGGTGGCTCCGTGCTGTCGGCCCTGCCCTGGCTGCACCGCGGCTGTGTGGACTCCCTCCCCAAGCTGAGCTGCCCGAGAGGCCCAGGGCCTAACACTCCAGTGCCACACCAGCTCCTCCACCACCGGCTGAGCTCTGGAACCGGCCCTGACGCCTCCACGGTGCCTTTCACTAGTGCCACCTGCAGGTCGGCCGGAGCCGAGACCCGTGAGCTGCAGGGTCATGCCATTCGGTCCACACAGCCCTCTTTCTGGCTGACCACCGGCTCACTTTAAGCTGGAGAAATGGCAGCCCTGAGTCAGGACAGGTGGACAGAGGCCCCGGTCACCGGGCTGACCGCAGCCACAGCGGAGCTGGTCAGCTCTCTGGCTCCGGGTCTGCGGCCTGTGCGGCCGGGCACCTTCCTCCCCGCGGGCGGTGCCTGAGCTTCTCTGTGTCTGTGTTTGCTGTGCACCCAGCCCAGAGCAGGGGACAAGGCTGACCTTTGCAGGGAGAGTGGGTGACCGGGAGGGACAGTGGCCTTGACAGCCTGGCCCACACCACGGCCACCTGCAGCACAGCCATGGCCCACGGGTGCTGCCCTCCCCACCTCCAGACCGGGTGGAAGGCCTGAGGGGCTGGGGACGGGGAGAGGAGGGATGCCATCCAGTTAAGAAAGGGAAGGAGATGATCTGGAAGCATTTTACAAGGGAGAGAATGTAAATTACACCTATTATATGTATATTCAGAAAGCCCTGCAGTTTGGAAAATGGGTCCCCCGGATCCTGCGTTCTTCCCATTTCCTGCAATTTCCTTCCCTATTGTCCTGCTCAGAGCGGCTCTCCCGCCCACAGACCACAGACTGCTCCTTGTCAGGGGCAGCTGCTGGTTCCTAACCAGGCCCTGCCAAAAGAAAGACTCACTCTGGGTGGAGGAGGAAGAGGAGGAGGATGAGGAGGAGGAGAGAGGAGGAGAGAGGAGGAGGAGCAAAAAAAAGGAGGAGGAGGAAAAGGAGGAAGAGGAGGAGGAAGAAGAAAGGGAGGAGGAAGAGAAGGAGGAAGAGGAAGAGGCGGAGGAGAGGAGGAGGAGCAGGAGGAGGAGGGAAGGGAGGAGGAGAAGGAGGAGAAAGAGGAAGAGAAGGAGGAGGAGGAAGAGGAGGAGGAGGAAGAGGAAGAGAAGAAAGGAGGAGAAAGAGGAAGAGGAGGAGGAGGAGGAGGAGGAAGAGGAGGAAGAACAGGAGGAGAAGGAATAGGAGGAGGAAGAGGAGGAGGAGCTCCTGATGCAGGGAGGGCCTGCACTGGAATCAGTCAGGCAGACTAGGCTGGACTTGCTGGCGTGGTGGGCAGCTGCGTGGCGCAAGGCGTCTGCTGGACCCAGGGAGCCCACGCTGTCCACAGCACACAGGCCACTCCCAGGAATGCACACAGGGCCGCATGGAGGTGTCCGACCTTGGGAAAAGAACCCCCTCGACCCTATCAGGAGAGCGGTCCCAGCCCTGCCCCGCACTGCCCACAGGCCACTGACGCTGAACTCAGTAGCTCCCAGCCTGACCCATGCCGGCGGTCACACCCGGTTCTGCTGACCACTGCCTCTGCTGGGCGCTCCCTGGCCCTGCCACATCCTCCTTGTGCCCCTCCCCGCCGCTCCTCCCCTGCTGTTATTCCCTCCAGGCACCCATATTCACCTGCTCCCTGCCTCCCCAGCAGTTCACCCTGGCGTCCAGGTTAAAGGAATGAGGGAGGGAATGAATGAATAAGTACCACCTGAGGCTCCAGTATAGCACAACCTGTGGTGGTGAGAGCTGTGTCTTCAGGAGGTGATGGACTAGGTGGTCCTGTTCTGTGTGGTGTGGGCTTCAGCTTCAGGAGGTGATGGACTAGGTGGTCCTGTTCTGTGTGGCGTGGGCTGTGTCTTCAGGAGGTGATGGACTAGGTGGTCCTGTTCTGTGTGGCGTGGGCTGTGTCTTCAGGTGATGGACAGGTGGTCCTGTTCTGTGTGGTGGTGTGGGCTGTGTCTTCAGGTGATGGACTAGGTGGTCCTGTTCTGTGTGGTGTGGGCTGTGTCTTCAGGAGGTGATGGACTAGGTGGTCCTGTTCTGTGTGGCGTGGGCTGTGTCTTCAGGTGATGGACAGGTGGTCCTGTTCTGTGTGGTGTGGGCTGTGTCTTCAGGAGGTGATGGACTAGGTGGTCCTGTTCTGTGTGGTGTGGGCTTCAGCTTCAGGAGGTGATGGACTAGGTGGTCCTGTTCTGTGTGGTGTGGGCTGTGTCTTCAGGAGGTGATGGACTAGGTGGTCCTGTTCTGTGTGGTGTGGGCTTCAGCTTCAGGAGGTGATGGACTAGGTGGTCCTGTTCTGTGTGGCGTGGGCTGTGTCTTCAGGAGGTGATGGACTAGGTGGTCCTGTTCTGTGTGGCGTGGGCTGTGTCTTCAGGTGATGGACAGGTGGTCCTGTTCTGTGTGGTGGTGTGGGCTGTGTCTTCAGGTGATGGACTAGGTGGTCCTGTTCTGTGTGGCGTGGGCTGTGTCTTCAGGAGGTGATTCACTATGTGTCTCTGTTCTGTGTGGTGGTGTGGGCTGTGTCTTCAGGTGATGGACTAGGTGGTCCTGTTCTGTGTGGTGTGGGCTGTGTCTTCAGGAGGTGATGGACTAGGTGGTCCTGTTCTGTGTGGTGGTGTGGGCTGTGTCTTCAGGAGGTGATGGACTAGGTGGTCCTGTTCTGTGTGGCGTGGGCTGTGTCTTCAGGAGGTGATTCACTATGTGTCTCTGTTCTGTGTGGTGGCGTGGGCCGGGTGCTTGCGGAGGCGATATGGCTCGCTGGACCTGAGGCCATAGGAGGTGAGATTAGCATCCTGTGGGAAGAGACAAAGGTGGCTGCAGGAAAGGTAGCCCTCACCAGGAACTGTGTCTGCAAACCTCTCCACGTCAGGCCCGTGCTCCATTCGTGGAGAGGGGGAAGTCTGATGTTGGGGCCCAGCGCTGTATCGGGCTCTATCTTTTGTAAGGCGGCACACAGTGCTGTGCAGATAAGGCCCAGCCAACACCCCTCCTCGATGGGGACCAGGCTGTGTTCATCCCTAAGTAGCTGAGGAATTGCAAAGAAGGGCCATTCCGTCCTGGCCTGGGAGCTGGGACTCCCTGAACTCTGCCCCGCAAGCCCCCCTCTCAGATGCCACGCTGTGCACTCACTTCTGCAGGGGCCTGCATGGGTTGCAGGGCAGTGACCAACAAACCCTGGTCTTCTCTTCTCCTGTGTTAGGCATTTCATAGTCCAAGAACAGGAAACTTCCCTTCCAAGGGGGGGGGGGTAGGAGGAAGAGAGGAGAGGGAGGAGACCAGAGGGGGAGGAAGAAGGGAGGGAGAAAAGGAGGGTGAGGAGACACCAGAGGGAGGAGGGGGGGAGGGAAGGAGGGAGGGAGAGGAGACATGAGGAGGGAGGAAGGGAAGTGAGGGAGAGAGGAGGGGGGAGGAGACATAAGGGGGAGGGGAAGAGGGGAGGTGGTGAGGGAGAGGAGGGGGAGGAAGCAAGAAGGGGAGGAAGAAGGGAAGGTGAGGAGGGGGGAGAGGCTGGGGAGGGGGAGGGGGGAAGAGACATGAGGGAGAGGAGGAGGAGGTGGGGAGAGGAGGGAGGGGGCGGAGACATGAGGAGGAGGGGGCGGAAGGGGAGGGGGTGAGGGAGAGGAGGAGGGGGAGGAGGGGAGGAGACGGGAGGAGGAGGGGGAGGAGGCGCTTGGAACCACAGCCTGGAGCGGCAAGCCAAGCTGTGCCACGCAGGACGGTCCCTGACTGGGGCCAGGGCCTGGAAACTTCTGTGAGGATGAGTCCAGCTGCTGTGCGTTGGGATGGCACCTGGGATGGTTCCTGGAGTCGGCCCTGAGAGACATTCTTCGAGAGAACGGTGATGTAACGCACAGAAGGTTTCCCACGTGTCGTGCAGGTACAAGATGTTCCAAAATGCCTGCCAATCCCAAATTCTGAGTAGTGAAAATAACCCTAGGGAATGAAGCACACATAAAGGATGCAGCTAACGAAAGGACCTCTAAAGGAAATTCCCCAAACGGAGAGGAAATGCTAACACCTTTCAAGGGGAAGCAGGAACCACGGGAGAAGGAAATAGGGGAAGTTGTTATGTTACATTCACAAGCTTTTGAAAACCTGTTTTGGTGGCTTAGGCAGAAGTTACCACATCATCTGATAATGGGCTCCATGCACACACATGCTGGGGACAACTGTCCACCTGTGGAGCGTAAGCAGAGCAGAGAGGAAGGCAGGGTCTGCGTGCCGCAAGCCTCAGCCTTCTGCACCAGCGGGCAGTCCTCGGCACCTGACCACATGTGAGTATCTAGAGGAACCACTGACAACTGCACAGAGCGGTGCACTCACGGATGGAATAGGCAAACCAAAAAGGCATTCTTAAACCACCGATGAAATCCACAGGAAGGCAATAAAAGTCAAACAAACAGAATAACAAAAGATACAATATCAAACCAGATTTGAACACTTCCATTGAAACAGAAATTGTCAAGGTAGATGAAATAATGGAAAACCCAATCCAATTATATGTTGTCTATAAGACACTCATTTAAAATATGATGTAGGTAAGTTGGAAGTAAAAGGCCAGAGGCAAATATACTAACCAAACAGTAGCTAACAAAACATGTAGGCTGCTGTATGAAGGACAGATAAACTAAACTTCAAGGTAAAGAAAATCACTGGGAGCAAGAGGAGAATTATGTTCATACTGATAAAAGGTCATATAATATAAGCTAAAGGTAGAAATACGCAAACTGACAAATAAAGTTGGGAACTTCAATACCCCTCTGTCAGAAATCAAGACAGCAAAGGTGCATCGGAACTGCACACCAACAGCCAAAGTCACGAATAGTTCCAGAAACATCTGCTAGGTCTAGACCCACCTCTCCTGATGGAGGAACATACATTTTCCAGATGCCTTTCTGATATCCACCAAGACAGAGTAGATCCTGGGTTACAGGGGAAGTTTAAAACAATTTATACAGAATTTGTACTCTGACAATAATGAAATCAGAAAAAAAAACACAAAGACAACAGGAAAATTTCAAAACACTTAAAAACTAAACACCACACTTAAAGATAATATCTGAGCCAAGCAAGCAGTCTAATGTGATAAAAAAAATAACACCTATAACAAGAGGGAAGTAAAAGAACACCACCCTGTGTAGGGTAAAAGCTAGGCAGGTAGCGTATGCAACCCCAGCACTTTTAAGACTGAAGCCTGAAGATCATGAAGTAAGGCCAGTCTGGGATATGTGGTGAGACTCTGACTAAAAAAGAACTAAACAGAGCACTAACAGTTTGCATTTGGAAAGGAGAAGAGTCCCAAGTCAGTAAAATAGAAAAACTCCAAACAAGCAAAATACATTTCAATGTTTTTCCTACACCGAGTTATGCTGAAAACCCTAGCCACAGCCCTGAGTCAAAGGAAGAAATGAAGGGGCATGGAGATGGGAAAGAAAGCAAGCTGTTCCTGCTCGCACAGGATATAACTAAATTGGAGTAAGGACACTGGGTGTCATCGGCGCCATCTTGGCCACACGGTGGATGCGGGGGAACTGGGCTTGATGCCATCTTGTCTTCATGGTAGAAGCAGTAAATTCCACCCCAGGTGAGAGGCAGGGCAGGGATTTGGACTGTAGCTTACTGGACCTGTAAGTCCTGTAAGTGAACTTTTGAGACTGCAGTTTCCTGTGACCCTGCTCCTGGCCCTATTTGGGCCCGGGCCTGGGGTTAAAGAAATAAAAATCGCAGAAGGAAACAAACACAAGGAAAAAGGTGGCAAGGGGACCATGTAGAAGGCAGAGCAGAGTCCTTTCATGTTTTCAAAGAAATGACGGAGTGCTAAACTGCATGAATCGTGAAAGAGGGGTAAAAGATGAGACAAGGAAGAGCAGAAAACAAACAGAAACAGGAAGCCTTTAGAGCTGCAAGTCCAGCCTGAGGCGTTAAGGGAGTGGGTGGGTGGACGCGAGGCGGATGGGTGGGTCTGCCCCTCGGATGAGGGGAGAGGGGGGGTCCAGCAGACCCCTCCCAGCGCGGGGAGCCACTGGGGCCCCCAGAGCCAGCCTTCTTCCTCCTGACCAACTCCCCAAGCTGGCAGGTGGCTCTGATCCTACCTGGTTGGTCTGGCAGCCTCCCCATGGCTGTAGCTCCACGAAATCCCCTCCTCTGGAGGCCCAGAGGCTGTCCAGACAGGGGAGGCCCAGCATGGCCCCTGGCAGCCCCAGTAGGGGGGGGCCTGCACCGGGCCCCTCCCCAGAGGAACACATGGGTGCCCAGGGACACCTTCGCAGGGAAGACCCTCTGAGCCCCAGGGTACAGCTGTCCCCGCCCCTCCCTGTGCCAAGACCCTCACTCCACAACCCTCCCCCTGCCCCCCACGGTCATCCTGCTGGACCCTCACTGCACTGCCCTGCCACTGCCCTGCACCTGCTGCGCCCAGTGGGCTCTGGGGAGGGGACAGCCAGGTCCTGCTAGTGTCAGCCCCGCAGGGTGGGATGTTACACTTGACAGGAGAGGGCAGACAGCAAGGCAGGGGCACTCCACGCTGGCGCTTCGTGAAGGAGCAAGCTCTGGCCACCGGTGCCCATGTACCCTCTGGAGGCCGGGGCTGGGGCAGAAGACGTTGATTCAGACAGAGGTCACCCCAGATATCACAGCCAGCCAATGGGGCAGGAAACAAAGGCCGGAAGCCCTGCAGGCACAGAGGAGCTGGTGCCAGGTTCCGGGTCTCTCAGACGCACTGAATTATGGGTGATTTTCCTTTCTGCTGGAGCACTCACACTTCTCCCATCCAGACACATCTGAAACTCGGGGACCTCCTTCCGCGGGTGATTGTCCGGACCCCAGCTCTGCCTGTCCCTCCCTCCCTCCCCCAAAGCCCTCCCTCCTTCCCTCCCATCCTCTCCTGAAAGCCCTCCCTTCCTTCCTCCCTTCCACCCTCCCCTGAAAGTCCTCTCTCCCTCCTTCCCATCTGCACAGCTGTCTCCTTCCAGGATTGTCTTGGTCTTTTTCTTGGCCCCAGCCCTTGATGCAATCACTACCCACCATGTTTTGAAGAACAGAACTAACCAGGCCATGCCAAAAAGAGCCACAGGGGCTCCCCTTGCCATCTGTTAGGGCACAGCCCCTCTGGGGTTCCAGGGCTGGAGGGCCGACCTGGTAACGGTCACGGGCAGCTCTGGCCCTCCATGGCCGGCCTCGCCCAGTCCTCACATACTCCAAGAAAGGACCTCAGGGGTTTTTCCCCTGTGGGCTGCTCCCCACCATCCATCACTTCTCTGGATACTGCTGCTTACTTCCCCTCACTGCTGAGCTCTCTCCTGCAGAAGGGCCTTTGTGGGTCTCATGTCCTGCCGAAGCCATCACCCACAGGGAGGTGTGTGCACAGCCCCCCTTCACGGATGCCCTGAGGCCCCTGGGCTCTCGTGCAAATCCTCACACGCCACAGGGTGATGGTGGAGGTCCCGAGAGCGGCAGCTGCATCGCTGTTTCTGGGGCTTCTCTACAGCTCAGCACTTTCCCAGAGCCCCAGTGCCAGAGCTGTCCAGGAGGCAAGAGGATTGAGACTAGTGTTCAGTGTCTGGGCATGGGGACACAACAGGGCATGGTGGTCTGAGAGGACATGTGCACAGGCGTGGTGACATGTGCGTGTGCACAGAATGTGTGACATGACGGTGTGTGCAGGGCGTGGTGTTGGTATGATGGCATGACAGGGCGTGTACACAGGGCATGATGTTGACATGATGACCGTGTGCGTGCACAGGGCTTGGTGACAGGGCAAGGCGTGTGCACAGGGCATGGTGGCCTCATGCAGAAACAGAATTTCCACAGAGATGACTTTATTTCTTGCACCCAATAGCCGTGTGACACAACCGCTCCGACAAGGCGGCAGCCTTGAGTGAGAGCCGGCCTTTACAGTGACAATTCTGGGAATTTCTGAAAATAAAGCTCTAGGGTTCCAAAGCCTTTTAAACAGAGGTTGGTTCTTTTAATCCCGCCCGCTGCACACAGGGCGGACGGCTCTGTGCGTGGTTCTCCCCGGCCGTGAGGCTCGTGGCCAGCGCCAGGCAGAGCAGACACACCTGGGCGAGGCCGGTCACTTCAGCCAGATCCACTTGTCGCCCACGTCGGCATTGTACCCGGGAGCATACTTGCGGCCTGGCACCTGTGGAAGGAAGGTGTTGGCACACTGGTCAGGAGGGCACAGCCGTCAGATCCACCCCCTGCGTCGGCTCCCGCACGGCGCAGGGCCTCTGCCGGCGAGCAGGCGTCTCCGCAAGCCCAGGTGCTCACACCAGGCAACACCGCGCTGCCTGCAGAAGCCCACCCTTGGCCTAAGCCACCCATGGGAGCAGATGGGCTGCGAGTTTCCATGGAGGTATGGCCAGGCACAAGAGGCAGGGGTGGACTAGGGAAAACTGGAGGTGGAGACTTGGACCCGGAGCTAACAACCATGCATGACCATGGCGACAGCAAACACCTCTGGGCCCCAGATGGAAAGAGCACTGAGCAAGAGGAGCTTGCCCGGGGCCCTGGGCAAAGGTGGGGAGGAGGACTGGCCAGGCCAAGGTACCACGACAGGAAACACCTAACGCAGCTAGAAGATGGGAGCTGCAGGAGGAACAGCCAAAGGGGGCCATGGCTGGGGAACGGAGCTGTGAGAGCAAAGCTGTCCTCTTTTGCCTGACAGCCTCAACCCAGGAGGCGGAGGGTGAATCCCGCCCCAGCCACAGATTCACAAGCATACGCAATGGGCTAGGTAGCAGAGTCGCTCCTTGTAGGCTACCCTGTGCAAGACACACCTGGATTCCCTCTCCAGCACCACCCCAAGGAAACACAACAAGACACAGAACCTTAAGCCTCCAAACCCTCCACATCCCAAACTCACCCTCTCTCCCCACAAGGAAGCCTCCAAGGAGGCCCACAGAGGCTCATCGCCACGGGATGCACCTCCGCCCCTCCCCCCAAAGGCAGCGTGACTGCAGAGGCCACGGCACTCTGCCTACCACCACTGGCATGTGCTCGGAAGTGTGCGGGCTTCCCGCCTGCCCCCAACAACTCAAACAGCTCCCCGCCATCCTGCCAGAAGCCGGCGAGGTGGGACTGTAGGACAGAGCCCGGCGTGTGGACCATCCCGCATCCTGCCAGAAGCCGGCGAGGTGGGACTGTAGGACAGAGCCCGGCGTGTGGACCGTCCCGCATCCTGCCAGAAGCCGGCGAGGTGGGACTGAGGACAGAGCCCGGCGTGTGGACCGTCCCGCCATGCTGCCAGAAGCCGGCGAGGTGGGACTGTAGGACAGAGCCCGGCGTGTGGACCATCCCGCATCCTGCCAGAAGCCGGCGAGGTGGGACTGAGGACAGAGCCCGGCGTGCGGACCGTCCCGCCATGCTGCCAGAAGCCGGCGAGGTAGACTGTAGGACAGAGCCCGGTGTGTGGACCGTCCCGCATCCTGCCAGAAGCCGGCGAGGTGGGACTGCAGGACAGAGCCCGGCGTGCGGACCGTCCCGCCATGCTGCCAGAAGCCGGCGAGGTGGGACTGCAGGACAGAGCCCGGCGTGCGGACCGTCCTCACCCAGGCTGCGCCTCTTTACTCAAGCCGCCCTAAACCCTGATCGCCCGCAGCTCAATCCCTCCGTGCTCCCCCCAACCCTCCACCACAAACAAAAAGTTCTTTATTGAAGTGACAAACGTGCATTCCGAGCCCCTGCAGAGCCCCACCAAGGCCGAGGGCCAGGGAGGAGCCGCAGACAGGTGCTGGCACACTGCTCGGGACAGTGGGAACCGGCTAGCCCAGAGCCCTGGCCGAGGATGGCGGGCAGTGGGGCCTCTGGAGCCTCCGGGGGGGGGGCGCTGCCCTTCTGTGCCCAGTCTTCTTAGGGATCTGGGACTGCATTTTCCCCCCTCTGGGCAAAACAAATGGAACCACCCCGCACCCTGGCTGCTCCCCTGCTCCCATCACCAAACGTGCACCCCTGCACAGCACTCAGCTGTGCACAAATCTGAGCGTCAGAGCTATGTTTAAGGCAGCAAACTATGGAAGCAGCTACTTTCCTGACTGTCCCATGAGTGGGTTAATGGCTCCCCTGCCTCTCCCTACATGTGATGTGACCCCTGTCCTTCCCCAGACCTGATAATGTGACCCCTGCCCTTCCCCAGACCTGATGTGACTCCTGCCCTTCCCCACACAGAATGTGACATGGCTGGAGGGGACGGCTGGGAAGGGAGTGGGTGAAGGAATACACGCTGGGCTGCCCGTATGCCAGTGGGAATAGACAGGAGTACTCTGATCTGCTCACTCTCCTGCACTTTTTTTTTTTTTGGGGTCCGGTCGTGGGGCCTGAACTCTGGGCCTGGGCCTGTCCCTCAGCTCTTCAGCTCAAGGCTAGCGCTCTACCACTTGAGCCACAGCGCCACTTCTGGGTTTCTTTCTTTTTGCTTATGTGGTGCTGAGGAACCGAACCCAGGCCTCAGGCATGCAAGGCAAGCGCTCTACCACTGAGCCAGCTTCCCAGCCCCTCTCCTGCACCTTTTAAAGTTCACAGCACAGAAAATACCTCCTTCGTTTTCTTTGAAGCTACTTCTCTTGGCAGGACACCTGGCTCCTCTGTGGCACGTGGAGACCGAGTCCGGGCCCTCTGCCTCCCCCAGTCACCTGCCCTGGAGACCGAGTCCGGGCCCTCTGCCTCCCCCAGTCACCTGCCCTGGAGACCGAGTCCGGGCCCTCTGCCTCCCCCAGTCACCTGCCCTGTCCAACCCACAGTGGGCCCGCACTGCCCTGGCGCGCCCCTAGTGCAGACTCTCAAGGCCCACATGTTCACGTGCTCAGGGAAACAGCACGTGGCTGCCACCTGGCCTGAGTGCCATGGGTTCAAGAACATGGAAGCTCTGGTCTCCACCTGCTGTGCGGCAGGTGGGACACGGGGCTACCGAGAGCCCCACCTTCTTGAGAATCTACCCAGGCTCCTGGGTGACAGCAGGCTGCGGCTCAGCCGGGGCTGTGCCTCACCTGGACACGGGGTGCCCGGCCCCATGCTGCCACTCACACACCAGCGGTGGCGTCCCTGACTACAACCCGAGTCCAGGGGCCGGGCCCGGGCCCGAGGCCATGGCCCACAGCGCTGCGCAAAGTACCCTGGCTGCAAACAGATCTCTGCCAAGTGTGCTTACATCATGCTTACTTCGTGCCTATGGTGCCAGGTCCTGGGTCAGGCAACGGTGGCCCAGGAGACTTGGCAATCCCTAAGTTGCTTCGCAAGTGGTGGATGGAGATGTAGCCCCTCTCATCCTTCTTTGTGTCCAGGGCCACTCAATCTACATTTGGAGGAACTAGGACACGCCCAGAAGCATCAGCTCTACCTGCCACAGCCAGGCTGCACTGTGTCACACTGAGTCCCTGGGGATCCTCTCACACACATGGCTCAGCAATGCTCCATACTGGCGCTGCTCAGACAACCAGAGAAAACGGCACACACCTCATGCCGCACGGAGAAACCACACACACCCCACGGAGCCACCATATACATACACCCCCTTGCTGCACAGAGAAACCATATACACCTCGTGCTGCACGGAGAAACGACACCACACACACCTTGTGCCACATGGAGAAACCACACCACACACACCCTGTACTACACAGAGAAACCACACCACACACACCCTGTACTACACAGAGAAAAACCACACCACACACACCCTGTGCCACAGAGAAAAACCACACCACACACACCCTGTGCCACAGAGAAACCACACCACACACACCCTGTGCTACACAGAGAAACCACACTACACACACCCTGCTGTACAGAGAAACCACACCACACACACCCTGTGCCACAGAGAAACCACACCACACACACCCTGCTGTACAGAGAAAAACCACACCACACACACCCTGTGCCACACAGAGAAACCACACCACACACACCCTGTGCCACACAGAGAAAAACCACACCACACACACCCTGTGCCACAGAGAAACCACGCCACACACACCCTGTGCCACAGAGAAACCACACTACACACACCCTGTGCCACAGAGAAACCACACCACACACACCCTGTGCCACAGAGAAACCACACCACGCACACCCTGTGCCACAGAGAAACCACACCACGCACACCCTGTGCCACATGGAGAAACCACACCACACACACCCTGTGCCACAGAGAAACCACACCACACACACCCTGTGCCACAGAGAAACCACACCACACACACCCTGTGCCACAGAGAAACCACACCACACACACCCTGTGCCACATGGAGAAACCACACCACACACACCCTGTGCCACACAGAGAAACCACACCACACACACTCTGTGCCACACGGAGAAACGACACCACACACACCCTGTACTACACAGAGAAACCACACCAGACACACCCTGTACTACACAGAGAAACACCACACACACCCTGCTGTACAGAGAAAAACCACACACCCACTATGTCAGAGAAAAGCACACATACCCCATGGAGCCATGTGCAGTCACACCTCCCAGAGGAGATAGCACTTTTTAACTCATGAAGTACAGGGTACTACATGCTCTGAGAAATGCAGAGAAGACAGCCTAACCTTTTACCTTTGTAAACATAGAAACACACACACACACACACACACACACACACACACACACACACACACATACTGTGGGAAGAACACACACACACACACACACACACACACACACACACACACACACACACACACACACACACACACACACACACACACACACACACACACACACACACACACACACTGTGGGAAGAGCCCAAAGCAGAGGAAGGAGGATGAAGGTGGAAGAGCGGGAAAGATGGGGAACTGTCAACACAGACAGAGCTCCACAGGTAGACAGCTGAACGCTGAGACAGAGCAGCACATGATCTGCAAGTACAGCTGCAGACACGCCACCCTGGTTTAGACAAGCCCAGCTACAGAAAACATCCCTCACACATGCCAGGCTTCGGGCGGCCTGTGCGGTCAGTCTAACTGACTACAGCACCAGAGCTGACTTCAAGAAAGACTCCAGTCTAACTACAGCAAGGCAGCAGCTCCCTGTGATGGGCACACAGCACAGCATGCCATCGCCCCCTGGCCAGAAAGCATTTACAAGTGAGACAAACAGTCTGGTCCTGCTTGACCCTGAATGGCCAGGGTGGCTAATGTTCAGGGGGTTAGAGCTAGCTAGGCAGAAAACTGAGAGACCTGTGGTGAGCTTGCCGGCTCTTGGCCGAGGCCTATCCATACAGCATGGTGACGACCTACAGAGCTGGGCACAGGTGGCTTCCAGGAGCCGCAAGCAAAACAGCCAAAAAGGCACAGCCAGGGCTGCGGGTGAGGGGTTCTTCCCAGACTCTCAGTGCACACGGCACTCGAGAGATCCCCCCAGCCACAGCAGCCCTGACACAGGATACACCAGACTCATTGAAAAGCCGAAATTCACGCCTCAGCAGGCTTAATGCTGACATACAGAAGTGTCACTGCTGCCAGAAAAATCCCAACACTTGCCACAGAAAGAGAACTCAATCAGGACTCAAATATATAAAACTCACTCTGTGCTGCAGCCAGTGGAACATTTCTAGACATGCGGAAGTGGCAGTGTGACCCACCGGCAGAGCAAAAACCAGGCTGACTCAGAAATGATGGAGACGGACGACTGAGGAGCAGGACACTGAACAGCTGTTATAAACGCGTGCAGTCTGCTCCAGAAATGAAATGGAAGGTGATGATCATGAGAGAACTGGAAAGCAGAGGAGCAGACTCCTGACACCGCTCCTCCTCCTGAGTGGTGTGCCGCGCACCCGTGTGCGCGGGGCACAAAGCCCTCACTGCAATATCCACCCCAGAACTCAGTGCCTACTCACCACGGGCATCCTCCCAGAGTGCTCTGTCCAGTGACTGAGGGCAGCCTGGCCCCTGTGGGCAGCGGCTCTTCCAAGAGACAGTCTGCACAAGGCCACCCCGTCGGCCTGGCTGAACACTCAACAGGTCCTTCCTGTCTCCCATGATGGTGAACACGGAGGCAGGCCCTCCTGCCCTCAGACTCCTTCCCCAGGAGCAGGGATAGGGCCCAATAAACTCTGACAATGAATAATCCCTTTGCTTCTGTTTCTTGGGAGACATAAAGTAACACAAAGGAACTAGTAGCATAGCCTATAACAGCATAGAAAAAAATAATGAAAATGAACTCAGCAAAACTTTCTGAACTCGGAGTCTGCCTGCGGAGGGAAAGAGAAGCAAGAAATAATGGCCAAATACCTCCCAATGTTCTGAAAGCTATGCCCATCATATTCATGCAACTCAGCAAGCCCCACATATGATAAAGACAGAAAAAACCACATTGAGGTATACCATAATTAGTTACTGAAGCCTAGTGACAGAGATCCAGAAAAATCTCAAAAGCTGCCAGGGGAAAAAACTAAAGGCAAGATTTAACTGCAGACTTCCCACGAGAAACCATGCCACCAGGAGCAATGGAGTATCTTTATAAGCTTGGAGGAAGAAGTATGGATCAGAATTCTATATTGTATAGATCAGAAGGATGTTGAAAAGTAAAATAACAGCCAGTAGAATTCACCATTACCAGACCTGTGCTATAAGAACTGCTAAAGGATGTCAGGACTTAGGCAAAAGAAAAATGATCACAAGTGAAAAGACAGCTCATCAGAGATGGCAGCTATGGGTGACAAACGCAGGACTTAAAAAAATCCCCTTTAAATTCATTAAAAAATAAGAGACTATTTAAGGTCCAAGTCACCACAACCTACTGAGTTTGAAACAGGAAAAAGACTAACAGCAGTGGGAACAGAAGTCCACCTGTGTAAGGCACTTGTGCTGAGTGTGAGGTGGGACAGAAGATGAATGACGGGCAATCTGGAGGCAATTTTAGAGCAGCATTAACAAGGACAGTGAGGAGGTTCACGAGAAAGCACGATAGGACTGTGGGGTACGGGAGGGCAAGTGCCAGCCACAGGGCTCCAGAGCGCAGGTCCCTTCCGAAGGCAGCCGTTACACCGCGTGTTGCCAACTCTGCTGACCAACTGGTCTGTACCCAGATGGCAGGTGTGTGCAGATGCCCAGCCCTAACTACTGCCTCACACAGAATCCTGTACAAGAAAGCAAACGTTAAAACTTAAAGAACTCAAGGGTGCTGTTTTATAGACAATAAAAAGGATGCATTTGACAGATAAGTTCCAGAAAACCCCATTCAAGAGAAACTACAACAAACCCATTCAATTGCCTCCTCAGCAGGTGAGTCCCTGACCCTCGGTCTCCAGCAGCACTGAGTGCAGCTGCTCACTCTCTGTCTCTGTCTCTCTCTGTCTCTGTCTCTCTGTGTCTCTCTCCCTCTCTCTCACACACACGCACACGCACACATCATTTCCAGGCCTGCTGTCCATGCCACCCACTGCTGAGCTGCCCCTTGAGCCTACCCTGCTTGGAAGAGCTGTCTCTCTGCCATTGCTTGTGGATGCCAACAGGGAGGAGGTCTTGCTCTGCCTCTTTCTTCTGGCACCGCCTCAGGTGATGCTCCCTGGCCATCTATTCCTTTTGGCACCAGGAGGCAGCCTACACAGGCCTATACTACCACTGCCTCCGGTGGCAGATCAACAAGGCTCTGACCCCAGACAGGACAGTAAACACGGGACTTGCCTGTGACCACTTGACTTCACACAGTGTAGCAGGCGGAAGCCGAGGCTCTCAGCTCTAAGACTTCAGCTAGAGAGCATTTCCCCACTGTACCAGACAGGTATTAATCTCAATTACACTGACTTGAAAATTCCACTCCAGTTTTCCACCAACCTGCCAGTCAGTATAAGGCCACCGTACTCAAGATCTCTGCCCTGGGATGTCTTGGGGTGGCTGGCCCCCTTGAAGCTGTATGCTGACAGGTCTTTCCATGCAGGACCAAGTCTTTCATCGTATTATTGTGGCTTGCGTGAAGCCGGTCTGCATCCATGGAGTTAGCTGTGCCTGCTGGGGAGGAGATGGTGGCACAGGGTATGAACGCCGCTCTACATGGGTTGAATGCTGAGCTAGTTGGGATTCTGGGGTGTTTTGGGGATTCCAGTTTCAAACTCCTATTTTCTACTATTACATAGAAGTGCTAATGAGCTCTGCCTGAACTTCCTCATTAACTTTAAGAAAAAACTATAACAATTATTAGAGTCACTTCTTTGATATATCATTTCCCTGATTTCAGTTACAGTACAACATAAATCAAATAAATTCTATTTTCAAAACAATTCATCAGTCAACTTTCAAAAGCCATCTTTTATAATAACAAACAGCCTTCTGCTTAATGCATACACATTGCATCTTATTTACAGATATACCCACGTTTAGCTGTAATAGTCACTGCAATGAGTATCAGAATATCACATAGTTCACATGTCTTAATCCCACTCTTACTGCTATGGACAACATAACGTCTCCTAACCTAAGCACCTATCTAAAGGCCAAACCAGCAAGCTTTCTACAAACTCTAAAAAGGAGTTCTTAGTTCATGTCAAAGTAAAAGTACTCTCGGATATTTTTTTTTGGGGGTCCGGTTGTGGGGCCTGAACTCTGGGCCTGGGCGCTGTCCCTCAGCTCTTCTGCTCAAGGCTAGCGCTCTACCACTTGAGCCACAGCGCCACTTCTGGCTCTTTTCTTTTTGCTTATGTGGTGCTGAGGAATCGAACCCAGGGCCTCAGGCATGAAAGGCAAGCGCTCTACCACTGAGCTACTTCCCAGCCCCTACTCTCGAATTTTTATGTGTGCTGGTACTCAGGGTCTTAGAACTTGCTCAGCTTTCTTGCTCATGGCTGGCATGCAACCACTTGAGCCACACCTTTAGTTCAGTATTTTGCCGCTTAATTGGAGATGGAGTCTTGTGGACATTTTTGTCCAGAGCTGGTTTTGAACTGTGACCTACCACGTCTCCTGAACAGCTGGGATTGCAGGTACGAGCTGCTGGCCTGGCTTAGTAGCCTTGCAGCCATGAGCCTTGGATTCCCAGGGAAGGAGTGGCTAAGTATGGGAGCCTGGGGTGTGACAGACACTGGAGGCGCTGGGCACCTGCGGGGCCAGTGTAACACCATGGTCCCAGGACCATGAAGCCAAACTGCTTCCATGAACATTCATGTGGAAGTCCAAGACAGTCTCTTATGTGCTCAGCCCCAACCCTACGGAATGGAGACAATATCACTCACCAGCTAACACCCAGGAACCCAAGCCTCAGGCTACCTGGAGTCACACCTGCCCAACACATCTCTGACCAAAGGGAATAAAAAGTATCCTCTATGTCAACACAGGCATCCCAAACAGGACTTGAGTTAGCTGGCACTGACCACCAGAGGGACAGCGCCCTCACCTTGGCCAGGCCTGCTCACCACTGACCACCAGAGGGACAGCGCCCTCATCTGGTCCAGGCCTGCTCACCACTGACCACCAGAGGGACAGCCCCTCACCTTGGCCAGGCCTGCTCACCACTGACCACCAGAGGGACAGCGCCCTTATCTGGTCCAGGCCTGCTCACCACTGACCACCAGAGGGACAGCGCCCTTATCTGGTCCAGGCCTGCTCACCACTGACCACCAGAGGGACAGCACCCTTATCTGGTCCAGGCCTGCTCACCACTGACTACCAGAGGGACAGCGCCCTCATCTGGTCCAGGCCTGCTCACCACTGACCACCAGAGGGACAGCACCCTCACCTTGTGCAGGCCTGCTCACCACTGACCACCAGAGGGACAGCGCCCTCACCTTGTCCAGGCCTGCTCACCACTGACCACCAGAGGGACAGCGCCCTCACCGTGTACAGGCCTGCTCACCACTGACCACCAGAGGGACAGCGCCCTCACCTTGTCCAAGCCTGCTCACCACTGACCACCAGAGGGACAGCACCCTCACCTTGTCCTAGCCTGCTCACCACTGACCACCCGAGGGACAGCACCCTCACGTTGGCCAGGCCTGCTCACCACTGACCACCAGAGGGACAGCGCCCTCATCTGGTCCAGGCCTGCTCACCACTGACCACCAGAGGGACAGCGCCCTCACCGTGTACAGGCCTGCTCACCACTGACCACCAGAGGGACAGCGCCCTCACCTTGTCCAAGCCTGCTCACCACTGACCACCAGAGGGACAGCGCCCTCACCTTGTCCAGGCCTGCTCACCACTGACCACCAGAGGGACAGCGCCCTCACCGTGTACAGGCCTGCTCACCACTGACCACCAGAGGGACAGTGCCCTTATCTGGTCCAGGCCTGCTCACCACTGACCACCAGAGGGACAGCGCCCTCACCTTGGCCAGGCCTGCTCACCACTGACCACCCGAGGGACAGCACCCTCACCTTGTCCTAGCCTGCTCACCACTGACCACCAGAGGGACAGCGCCCTCATCTGGTCCAGGCCTGCTCACCACTGACCACCAGAGGGACAGCGCCCTCACCTTGTCCAGGCCTGCTCACCACTGACCACCCGAGGGACAGCGCCCTCACCGTGTACAGGCCTGCTCACCACTGACCACCAGAGGGACAGCGCCCTCACGTTGGCCAGGCCTGCTCACCACTGACCACCAGAGGGACAGCGCCCTCACTGTGACCTTTCTTTACAATGTAATAATTTGACTCTAGTCTTGTTCTATCTGAAATGCTCAGTTACCTAGGTTCCCTGTATCCCACGATTTAAGAGGGAAGAAAAACTCCTCACAACATCTGTAAGACTTGTGTGTGACATCCCGGCTCACACTCCCTACATCACCACATTTTTTCATAACACAAGCTCTAATGCCACTAAATGGCCACAACACGCCCGAGGCCTCATGCCAATGGACCACGCTTCCTCCTCCAAGACTGCACCTCCCCAGTGTACTCACACCAATGGAGCACGCTTCCTCCCCTCAGTGTACTCACACCTTTCTTGTACAGTAGGACCTGCAGCCACATCCAACCCCACCTTGCTCAGTGACTTCCAAGGGTAGGCCATACCCACCCCCTGCAGTCCCAAGTCTTCAGAGCACTGAAGTAAAGAACAAAGGGGCAAGGCAGGCCCAGAAACAGGGCTCCTACTAACAAGTCCAGTGACTCAGCTTGGAGTCCATCCATCCACAGGAGCAGTGGCAAACCTACTTCACAGGGTCTCCTGAGCTTATAAAAAGCTAGGCGTGGCTCCAGAGAACAGGCAGTCTACAGGACTACAGGCGCTCTGCCCACGTCACAAAGTGCCTGTCCCTCCTGACTCCGCACTGCAGCTCACTGCCGCTGGCTGCAGACCTACTGTAGGAAAAGAAATGTCCTTTCTCACACATAAATTGTAACACAAAAAATTTTTAAACTAAGTAACAAGCCAACAATTTCCCATACTCTCCTGAGACTGTACTCAAGATCCACAATCTAGTCACTAAAGTAGTACCCCAGGCTCCCTCTTTGACCTTCCCAGTGTGGGAGACAAAGCCATGGCTGACCAACTTGTTCACAGGCTTTGAACCAGGCAAGTGAGGTTCCTTTCACTTGCCTCCTTCCTCCCCCTGCCAGGAAGTGCCCTGACACACCCCCACCTCATGATCCTTGGGCAGGAAGTACCCAGACACATCCCTGCTTCATGATCCTTGGAGAGGAAATGCCCCACACACCCCTGCCTCATGATCCTTGGGCAGGAAGTGCCCCACACACCTATGCTTCATTATTCTTGGAGAGGAAATGCCCCATACACCCCTGCCTCATGATCCTTGGGAAGGAAGTGCCCCACACACCCCTGCCTCATGAGTCTTGGGCAGGAAATGCCCCACACAACCTTGCTTCCTGATCTTTGGGCAGGGAGTGCCCCACATACCCCTGCCTCAAGCCCTCAGGCAAGAAATGCCCCACACACCCCTGCCTCATGAGTCTTGGGCAGGAAGTGCCCCACACACCCCTGCTTCATGATCCTTGGGCAGGAAGTGCCTGGATACACCCCTGCTTCATGATCCTTGGACAGGAAATGCCCCACACACCCCTGCCTCATGATCCTTGGGCAGGAAGTGCCCCACACACCCTGCCTGAGGTGCTTTGGCCGACTCACTGGCTGATTTGCCAGCAGCAAAGTGAATGTGGCAGCAATCTGCTTCTAGACAGCACCACCGGTAGTGCTTTATCATCCTAAGAGCAATATTTAATTAAATTATATGAAAACTGAATGTAGAAAGAAATGCACTGCAGCCATTTGGTAGAGGTAAGTTGTTAAAATGAAGTCTGCTGAAACCAGAGCTGGTGAGTTAACAGGGAAGAAATCTCTAGGTATGGACTGGCTAACAAGGACTGTCTAATGGATGAGAAACCTGTCCGGCCATTGGTTCTGATTTCAGCACCAATAAAAAGTGTAACATAGAGGACTTGGCACTTTCTTCTAACATCCGAATTGGAATAACTACTTCCTCACTTCCTCCACTGCTCATGAACTTGCTTGGGCAATGGGCAGCCTTCTCACATTGCCCTGCTCCTGGGAAGAGCTCTGCTGAGCCCTGCCTGGACTCCTTGAACCCACCATATACAAAGCTGAATACAAGTCACCAAAACTTCTGAGTGAGCGAGCCTGGAGCCCCAGACCAAAGCCCTTCCGTGAAGTCCACCTCTTACAAAGACACTCCATACCTCTGAATCCCAGGCCCAGGCCACCCCACCACTTAGGGCATTGTCTGTCTCTCTTCCCAGCACACCTGGTGAGGAGACAGGACATGCCACCCTTTCCCCTGAGCCTTGGCCTTCCAATGATGGCTGACTTTGTTCTGGAACCCTAAGAGGCAAGATCCAGTATTTGGATCTTGTTTGGATCCAGGTCTAAGAGGGAGAAGGCTGGTCTCAAGTCCTAGGGGGACCCACTGTCTCATCAAAGTATGGGCATGCTCCCAAACAACTTTTCTAGGTCTCTGCCCTGTCCCTCCGTCATACACGCCAGCTGGGATAACTGCCCTTTCAACATGTCCCCCAGACACGCCCCACTCAGGCCTCTCTAGTACGCCACCAAATCGACCTCAGCAGAGACCCCACCTCCAGCTCACAGCCCACCTGACCTTCCCTGCCATTGGCAAACCTTAGCATGCAGGCCCTTCCCTCTGCTCCTGCCCACATGCTCCCTGCCTGAGGTAGGACCAGCACCCCCCCCCCCCCCCCCCCAGCACAGCAGCCTCAGCCTTACTTGGCTTGGTGTCCCTGCACAGCCTGCATTCCCTGCCAGAAGGAGCTAACAGCCTGTGGAACCTGGCAAGGCCCTGCTGGACTCCGTGATGCCATCACTGCTCCGAGCAGCACTGGTGTGAGCGACAACAAAACCAATGCAAAGCACAGGATGACAACACAGCTTTGTAATTGGGCTTGACAGCAAGTGTCACAGAAAGCCGCCATTCACAACCCCTAGAGCTCTAAATACCAACTGTGTCCCCTGGACAGAGTAAGAAAACCACCAGCCAAGTTTACACGTGCTCCATTTGGGGGGCTGGTTGGTGGGCAAGCCCCACTGAGCACGTGAGACACGCAATTTCCAGCAGAAAGGTCTCTAAGAAGGCACTCAAGTACCTCTCAGAGCACAAAACAAAGTGAGGCGCCTTCTATGTCTAGCAAACAGCAAAGAGGCTGGTGCCCTTAGGGCCTCTGCGGGGAAACATCTAGAAATGCCATCACACATACTGCTGAGCTCCGCAGCAATCCCAGCTTAGAATTAAGTGTGCTCTAATGGACACACTTCAACCGCTGGGAGCCAGGGGGTGAAGTGTGTCCCAGGAGGCAGGGAGGAAGGCCATTTCCTGCTGGTGGGGAGGTGGGGCCTGTGCTCATAGGGATGGAATCCACACTGCCTGCTTGCAGATGCCTGCCCAGCACAAGGAGCCCAGGGATGGTCGCCCTGCTGCACAGCACTTGGCCACAGCAGCCAGCATCAGCAGATGCTGTGGGACCATGCAGTCAACAAAGGTGTGGGAACCACCTTAAATACTACGCTACCCACTCACACCTGAGGGCCTCCTGCCTCACACCCGGCAGCTCACACCTGAGGGGCAACCTGCCTCACACCTGGCAGCTCACACCTGAGAAGGCATCCTGCCTCACACCTGGCAGCTCCACCTGAGGGGCATCCTGCCTCACACCTGGCAGGTCTCCTCTGGATGGTACCCATGGATGTAGTTCACTAACCAAGAGCTGAGATCAAGTCTCTGGGGGCGGGGGGGCAATGAGCCTGCCAAGAGAAGAAGAAACAATAAATGGCAAAGCCTATAATCCTACCTACTCAGAAGGCTAAGATCTGAGGATCACACTTCAAAGTCAGCCTAGCTAGGAAAGTTTGTGAAACTCTTATCTACAATTAACCACCAAAAAAGCCAGAAGTGGAGTTGTGGCTCAAGTGGTAGAGCACTAGCCTTGAGTAAAAAAAGCATAGAGACAGCACCCAGGTCCTGAGTTCAAGCCCCAGGCTCAGCAAAGAAAATATATGTATCTTCTAACCAGGTACTGGTGGCTCATGTCTGTAATTCTACTCAGGAGGCTGAGATATGAGGATCTTGTTTTGAAGCCAGCCTAGGAAGGAAAGTCTGTGAGACTCTTATCTCCAACTAATCACCAAAAAGTCAGAAGTAGAGCTGTGGTTCAAGTGGAAGAGTGCCAGTTTAGAGCAG
Source organism: Dipodomys merriami (assembly GCF_024711535.1). Taxonomy (NCBI): domain Eukaryota; kingdom Metazoa; phylum Chordata; class Mammalia; order Rodentia; family Heteromyidae; genus Dipodomys; species Dipodomys merriami. The sequence continues at coordinate 1,331,518 of NW_027202270.1, read as the reverse complement.
AAAAATCTCAGGGACGGCACCCAGGCCCTGAGTTCAAGCCCTAGGACAGTACAAAAGGAAAATTAAAAAAAAAAAAAAAAAAAAGTAGCTAGCAAGCTCTACCTGCTGCAGCGGTAACCAGCCCAAAGAACACTTTTTCACTGATACTGAAACTCTTCTTCTTTTGAATCACACCCACGCTGTCTCCTGGCTGGAGACCCATTTGACAGCCTCCCTGTTTCCTGCATGAACCACACAGAATGTTGTAAGGCCAGCACCACACACCCTGAGTGTACACCCTGTGTACACTCAGCCTTCTGTGCCCTGGGCCAGTGCACAGGGGCCCTTGCTTTGCCTAATGTTTATGAATAAAGAGCTTCTCTTTACCTCTGATAGGAGCCTGATTTTATTTTCCTTCATAGCATTATAAAGCAAAACCTGTATTCTTTCCTAAAAAGCTCTTTTCCTCAGATCTTTATTTACTACTTCTTGTAACATGCAATTCCTGAAAACAGCATTTAACTTGGTTAGCAATTCAGCCAGTGCTTCTCACTAAACCTCAGAACCTCAAGCTGACCAAACCAACACTTCAACAGCCCACTGTCCCGTCCCGTGGCCTTGAGTGAAGGCTTCTGGAAACTCTGGGCCCACGCTGTGTGCCCTGTCTGTCTGAGTGACACTAGGACTGCTCCTCCTATCTCTCAGCCATGAAGATGCCTGGCACTGGCCATTGCTCCCCTGCCAGGCTCCCGTGTCCTGTCTCAAAGTCTGGGTGGAGGTGATTCTCCACACCAGCAGAACAATGATTCACTGGCCAGAGCAGAAATCAGAGCAGAAAATCAGGGACTGGATGACTCTGCCAGGTGCTGTCCTCACTTCAACCCAGCCTTCTGTTAGAGGCTTCCTGTAGAAACCCCGCCTCCTATTCACACAGCACTGCAGAGGACGGGAACACTCAGCCTCCTAGTCACACAGCACTGCAGAGGACGGGAACACTCAGCCTCCTATTCACACAGCACTGCAGAGGACGGGAACACTCAGACTCCTAGTCACACAGCACTGCAGAGGACGGGAACACTCAGCCTCCTAGTCACACAGCACTGCAGAGGACGGGAACACTCAGCCTCCTAGTCACACAGCACTGCAGAGGACGGGAACACTCAGCCTCCTAGTCACACAGCACTGCAGAGGACGGGAACACTCAGCCTCCTAGTCACACAGCACTGCAGAGCACGGGAACACTCAGCCTCCTATTCACACAGCACTGCAGAGGACGGGAACACTCAGACTCCTATTCACACAGCACTGCAGAGGACGGGACACCCAGCTTCCATTCACACAGCACTGCAGAGGAGGGGCCAAAGAACTAAAGAATGCAGAACAGACTGTGTGCATCAAGACTGGTAAATGACATGGCAGTAACACGGGATGCCCAGGAGCACCTGTTTGTCCCACCTCCCCCTGAGCGCCCACAAACCCTGGTCCTGCTTCAGGACTCACCTCTCTGAACTTCTGCAAGACCCGGGCACTCTGGTAAGCTCCAACTGTAATTTCTGGGAGATAGACAGGGATGGCCGTGTAGTTTAATACCTCCCACTTATCCTGGATCCTAAAGATAAAGACAACACGAATTAAATCCAGCCATGGGTACGGGTGTCATAAAATAAGCATCCACTCAGGAAAATGCTATTCATTAGCAAAGCAGTCATCTCATTAGCACAAACTCCACCCCAAGACCAAGGGGACCATGGCAGTTGCTCTGCTGAAGCTGCTCTAGATGCTGAGGGCCTCTTCTAACACCTGGGTGCCCTCAGTGATGGCTTTAGAGAATGAACACAGTTCGGAAACGTGAATGAGGAGCCGAATGTGCTTCACACCCAGGGACAGGAGAGAAGGTTACCAACAACGGCTATGTCACAGCACTGTACACAGACAAACCCTCGACAGAAGTGGGTAACATTACCACACCTTGGGAAGGGGCCTTGCTAGGCTACAAACCAGGATTCAGATGCTTCTGTCTGAAGAAAAGTTGTCAGTATCCCACACTGGAGCACGGGCCTGCAGAGGGTGGCCCATGACACCACCACTTACGAAAGGTATAGGCCAGGCACCAGTGGCTCATGCCTGTAATCCTAGCTACTCAGGAGGCTGAGATCTGAGGGTCGAGGTTCAAAGTCAGCCCAGCTGGGAAAGTCTGTGAGATTCTTATCTCCAATAAACCACCAGAAAACCAGAAATGGCGCTGTGGCTTAAGTGGTAAAGGGGTCACCTTGAGCTGAGGGATAGCGCCCAGGCCCAGAGTTCAAGCCCCATGATTGACCAAAAAAAAAAAAAAAAAAAAAGGTCATTTCATTGGCATCGATAAATTAAAACCATGGGATGGTCTCCTTGTTCTACCATTGCATTTTGCCAAATGCTAAGGTATTTGTATATACCGTTATAACACTAAGATTTCATTATTTGTCATTTTATATATTGTGATATAAACTGAATATAATCTCTACACTTGAAGTCAAAAAACCTTTTTTGAGCTTTGGAAAGCATTAAAATAAAATCTTTCTTACAGGCTCAAAACACAGAAAATAGTTTCAGTGGCTATTTTCCCATTAACAAGCTGTAGAGGCCTTCCTGTCCCAGCTCGAGTGAAAATCTACCAATGCACCTGGCTCTCAGCCACACCTTACAAGAAGGTGCCCAGGCCTGCTCTGCAAACCCAAGGCCTGGGCTGACAGCAGGGGATGGACGATGTGATGGGCATGTCCTAGGTCCTCCACCACACACGGCCCCACCCCGCTATAAGCCATGATCCCATCACTCCGAGGAAATGCTGCCAGGTCCCCGTCGGCCTGCTCTCCAGCGGGCTCCACTCAGGGAGATAAACAGCTACAGTGCACATCCTCAAAGCTTATGTTGATTTCTTAGTATATCAAGGTGATTCTACCCACCAGAAAAATATTCAAATATTTTAAAAGATTAAGGCAAACAGGGAAAGTGTGTAAAGGTCCCAAAGTGGCTACATTTTGTAAGACTGTAGGGTTCAGTTATTAGAAATGCAGTCTGGCTGTGATCAAACTTCACACTGCTTGGCAGACTTCCTCTCAGAGCCAAGTGCCAGCAGCACTGCTCACGCTGACACAATGCTCACACCGACACAGTGCTCACACTCGTGGGCTGATTCTGTACACATGCACACAGCCTCTCCTGTGAAGAAGCATAATCCTCTACAGCTGTTATGAGCAAGTCTTTGATATCCAAATTAAAAATTTCAACTAAAATTAAACTTCATGCTTTAGTAAATACATATTAATAAATAAAAAGGTGGTTAGGAGAAGTTTTTATCCCCCACAAAAAGGCTGAAAATCGTTAAGAAAATACTGGAAAAATCTGAAAGAACTCAATGGCCTAGGAGCACTGGGCCTACTCAGGGCAGCAGTGCCACCCAAGTGTAGTTTGGCAGAATTACAGGTCACATGCAACCCTAAAAAAATCTTGGAACAAACTTAACAGTATCTTTGAAGATTAAAAAATAATCTGCCCCTATCCTATACCCTACTTAATTTTATCTAAGTTCAGGCCTCAGTGTATCAGTCTTACCGTCTGTCACTATGAGGAAATGTCTCTAATAAGCCTACATCTATTCTAGATTGGAGATACATAAGGAACACAGACACCATGAAGACTTCTGCAATTCAGGACACAAAGAGCAATGAAAAGAAAACAGCCAGTCCACAGTATGCTCCGTTTAGGAATTTGAACACTAGACAGGTGCCCGTGGCTCACACATGTAAAACTAGTGTCTGGCGTCTGAGAATTGTGATTCAAAACCAGCCCAGTTCAGAGAAGTCTGTGAGACTCTTCAAGTAACCAAAAGCTGGAAGTGGAGCTGTGGCTCAAGAAATGGTAGAGTTCTAACCGTGAACAAACAATCTCAGGGTTGGAAGCCAAGCCCTGAGTTCAAGCCCCAGGACCAGTGTGTGTGTGTGTGTGTGTGTGTGTGCGCGCACACACACACACACACACACACACACACACACACACAATTTAAAAACTGAGAATAACTATCCTTGAGGCCAAAGAGTACAAGAAAGAAGATGACATACACCAAAGTCTAGCTACGAAACTGCCATGTATCTTAAACAAGAGGTAGGAAGACAGAAAACCAAATGGCAGATTATGTTTTACAACTCAAACTGTTCCCCAACAAACACAATCCACTTTCTCCTACAACGTTCCCACAGTCTGCTGTTCATTTCTCCCTGAACTGTCACGTTCTGTGTGAAGCCAAGCCCTTGTTCCACGTTGGAAAGATGCTACGCAGTCCCAGACACTCTGAAGGAGGGAGGCCAAGCTTTGGGGACACCTGGACTCCTACCTGGCGATCTGTGACCCAACCCAAATGGCAACAGCCAGTCATGGATATAGGCACAGGCACAGCAATCTGTCAATTACTGCCTCAATGCAAGCACACACAGGTAATTACATACCAACACAGAGACCTGAGACAGTACAAAAATGTCAACCCATAATTTGGCAGGCTCTGTACAAAATGACTAGAAATGGTAAATAGCATATTTACAATAATTATCTCAGAAAATTGGTCATTTAAGAAATGCTACTCAAATGAAAATAAACACAATTACACTGTACAATGTTGTGAAACACGGGGGGAAGTTACATAAAATGAGGAAAAGGACAGGACAAAACCATAGGAAACTGAAGTAGAACAATTAATTGAATGCTGTAATTTAAAATTTGGGGGAAATTACAGGATCCTTCTCTATGCCATATAACCATATAACTAAGTAATTTACTACAATTATGACTTTGCAACATGAGTTTTGGACATGGTACAGAGTTAAATCAATACACATTTTAGATTATGTTTAGAAAATGACAAGGTATTACTAGTGGGGGTGGGGGGAGGTCAACGGTCAGACATTCTTCACTCTCACAAGGCTGAAGGATCTTAGGACCATCACCTTTCCTTACACGACAGCTCACACATCCTGCCAGCTATAAATAACCTTAACAGACAAGGGTCACCTAAGAACCAGCTTGTAGGAATTCATGGAGGATTCAGGAGTGGTGGGTCCCAGCAGGCTTTGAAGCATTTCAGGATCTGCAGACCATCAGCAGGCAGAAGAGCAGGGACCAGGCTTTGCAGACAATTATCAGTGGAGGCGCAAGGCCTAAAAGGGTAACTGGCTTTCTGGTGGTCATGGCAGAAGCAGGGCAGAGGCTCAAATCCTGAGTTCAATCTAGGAAATGAAACTGGAATCTGAGCCCAGACAACTAAGCCACTGAAGGGGTGTTCTCGAGAGGAAACAGGGCCTCTGTGAGACACCAAGAGCCACGCTGGGGAAGTGTGCACAAGGCGGGGGTGAAGCTGTAGCTGACTGGAAGCAGAGATCCAGAATAAGCACAAGGTGGCACAGTGGAAGAAGCGGAGAGAAAGGCAAAAATGGAGCATGTCAGCTGCAGAGGGCAGCTCAGGGAAGAGCGAGGGGCAGCCTGTGGGAAGAGGAGCACCTGAGCGAGGACGGCTGGGGGCACCCCCTTCCTACAGCCCGGGGAGCCAAGTGCGGGCCCCAGCACCAGCAGGTCCTCAGCTGTACAGGAGTGCTGCAGAGCAGAGCGCGCAGGCATGCAGGCTCAGACACAAACAGCAGTTACAGGGTGGGTGAGGATGTCGCACAGGGAGCAGGGGACAACACTCAGCTCAACTTACCAATATACATATCCCGTAATGTCCAGTAAACAAGTTATCAGTTTTTATTTATTTATTTTTTGGGTCCGGTCGTGGGGCCTGACTCTGGGCCTGGGCGCTGTCCCTCAGCTCTTCAGCTCAAGGCTAGCGCTCTACCACTTGAGCCACAGCGCCACTTCCGGCTTTTTTCTTTTTGCTTATGTGGTGCTGAGGAATCAAACCCAGGGCCTCAGGCATGCAAGGCAAGCGCTCTACCACTGAGCCACCTTCCCAGCCCCAAGTTATCAGTTTTTAAAGAGCACCCAAAGTGAGGAGCCTGGAGCTGTCACTACTGTCCTCACAGTGAGAAAAAGCTGAAAATCAGTGAGGCATCTCTTGGTACCCACAAGGAAGAGTTCCAGGACCCCCAGGATGCCCACCCCTGTGGATGCTCATTATATAAAAAGGCATGCACTCACACAGAGCCCAGAATGCCCCCTTGTGCGCTTTATCAGTCCATGCCTTGTGCACGGCTGCGATACCAGACTGCTTAAGGAGTAACGGGAAAAATGTACATGTTAAGTGTAATTGCAGTCTTAACAGGCTTTGCACAAGGTTGAAATCTATGAATGTGGAACCCTAGATGTGATGTGTTAGCTATGCTAAAAACAAACCAACAAAAAAACCACAGTAGCAATGCAGTGATGATCGCAGTATGTGGGAAGGGAACCCACCCCAGCAGAGAGAGAGAGAGAGAGAGAGAGAGAGAGAGAGAGAGAGAGAGAGAGAGAGAGAGAGAGAGAGAGAGAGAGAGCAAGCGCGAGCGCGAGCGCGAGTGTGTAGAGAGTGTGTGTGTAGACAGAGAGAGAGAGAGTGTGTGTGTGTGTAGAGAGAGAGAGAGAGAGAGTGTGTGTGTGTGTGTGTGTGTGGAGAGAGAGAGAGAGAGTGTGTGTGTGATGTAGGGAGTGGCAGGAGCAGGCTGTCAGCACTGCATGGCCAGGGAACAGCTAGGGAAGATACTAGATGCTCAACAGCAACTGTAAAAGCATTGCTGCAGTCTTCACAGTACTGCTGTAATAACAAGAAATACATTGCTGATGTTGCAGCTGGAGGCAGGATATAAGCTGGAATCTCACAAAATGCTCAACTAAGTGTGAGGTTTGGGGGGGGGGGGGGGCGGGGAGAGGAGAAACTGGGAGCTAGCACAGCGTCTGCATTCCAGACCAGCGGTGCTCACTTCACTGTAAATGGTCCAGGCACACCATAGAGAAGCAGGGATGGCAGAGTGGATTTTAAGACACCCACTTACCTCTCCTTCACAAGAAAACGTTGATACAGGTAAGTTACAAGGACACTGAAACCCTACGCTTAAGTTAACCAGAAGCAGAAGTGGCTTTACTAACTTCAGAAGGAGCAGACCTGAAGACAAGGAAAGTATCAGCACACACAGGGGCTGGGCAAAGTGCTAAAGGGTAACTTCCCTCAGAAGTCACCCACCAAAGCACAGATGAACCTAACAAGAGGCCATCAAACCTCCCAGCACAAACTGAGAGTTCAAAGGAGAAACAGCAAGGTGGGTTCTGTGGTAGCAGATGTTAACCCTGTCTTTCAGAAACTGACAGGTGCAGCAGAGGGGTCTGAGAGGACAGGTCCAGCCAGCCACCATGTCCATCCGCTCCATCTACAGACACTCGGCACTCTTCCCACAGCAGAGTCCATGCTTTGTTTTGTTTTTCCAGTTCCAGGACTTACATTCAGCTGAAGCTCAGCGTGCTGGCTCAGCCAGCAATCCGCCCCTTGAGCTACACCTCCAGCCTCTCTTTTTTGCTAGTGAACTGGACATGGAGCCTCTTGGACATTTGTAGCCAGACTCGCTTCACACTGTGACCCTAAGGTCTCAGCCTCTCCTGTAGCTGGGATTACAGGCCTGAGTCCCCAGCACTCGGCTGAACCCATCTTCTACCCATCAGTGGAGCATTAACCAAGACAGAGGGCATACCTGCTCTGCACACCTGACCAAAGGTGAGAGAGAAGCACGCAGCCCTGCCTAGCACGCATGAGGCCTTGAGTTCGATAAACTGAACAAAACAAAAAGGAATTATGATTCTAGAAGAAATGAGGGCCCCCAGGGTTCTCCCAGGACCCTTCCCCACGGTCTTCTGCTCTGTTCTGCTCCCACTCCTGTCCCAACACTCTCAGACCTCGCAGCCCAGTCCTGTCCTTGCTCTAGCCTCTTCTGGCAGAGGCCTCTGCGACCTCCAGAGCCCATGGTCGCTGCATCCCAACCACTCATGGTCCTGTGACTTGGGATACCCGAGAGTCCCTCGGACTCACACTGTTTAAAAATGTTTACTCTAATCCCTAATATACTCCGTTTGGAGCAGAAATTTTATCCTGCACTTTATATTCTTAAATCTGAAGTAATGCCTAGAATACAACGTAAGCAAAATATTTCTTGAATTAATAATGGCAGTAAATTAAGTGATGGATTAGAGAACTCAAGAACTGTATGGAAGGAAACGCTTCTGCTTGGGCGTGTTCACATCTAACCCGAACCATCACGACTTCAAGGGTCAGCAGGGTCTGCAGCTCTAAGTAGACCCCCTATACTCAAAAGAACAACTGTTTCCGTCCCCACAGCTCCCCACCTCTATCAAACATGGCAATCCCCTCTACCATCAAACACCACAACCCCCACAGCTTCCCACCAAACACCACGACCCCACTCCACAGCTCCACACCAAACACCACAACCCCACTCCACAGCTCCACACCAAACACCACGACCCTACTCCACAGCTCCACACCAAACACCACGACCCCACTCCACAGCTCCACACCAAACACCACGACCCCACTCCACAGCTCCACACCAAACACCACGACCCCACTCCACAGCTCCACACCAAACACCACGACCCCACTCCACAGCTCCACACCAAACACCACGACCCCACTCCACAGCTCCACACCAAACACCACGACCCCACTCCACAGCTCCACACCAAACACTCCCATTAAACACCACGACCCCACTCCACAGCTCCACACCAAACACCACAACCCCACTCCACAGCTCCACACCAAACACCACGACCCCACTCCACAGCTCCACACCAAACACCACAACCCCACTCCACAGCTCCACACCAAACACTACAACCCCACTCCACAGCTCCACACCAAACACTCCCATTAAACACGACCCCCACTCCATGACTCCTCACCAAACACCACGACCCCCCACTCCACAGCTCCACACCAAACACTCCCATTAAACACCACCACCCCCCCTCCATGACTCCACATCAAACACCATGACCCCCACTCCACAACACCCCACTCCGCAGCCCCCCACCACCATCAAACACTGTGACTCACAGCAACCGCAGATAGTGAAAGAAGAGATCGTCCACTTCCAGCCAGGGGCCTTTGTCATAGTTGAGGTATTCAATGTCATTTACCACCTAGGACAGAAGGAAACCAGGTGAAAAGGGACGTAAGACACTTGCATGAGGACGCATTACGAGTTACAAACGTTTGGCGGTAAGAGTCACCACACTCAAAAAATGTTCTGAAGGCTCCACCTGCTCTGCCTGGCCAACACTGGGGTGCATGATGCAGACAATCCTGGCAGCTTGGGGAAAAAGAATCAAGACTGGAGGGAAAAGACAGCAGTAACAACAGACTACTCACATTCTCCCAGTCTACCCTAGAAGGAAGACAGCCTTGGAAATAGCCTGGGGAACCCAATCAACATACTCTCAAGAGAAAAACAGCACCCCAAGTGTCCATCTAGAGCTGGCCTCCCAGAGACCCAGCACCCTGAGTGTCCAGCTCCACACCTGACTTCCCAGAGACCCAGCACCCTGAGTGTCCAGCTCCACACCTGGCCTCCCAGAGACCCAGCACCCTGAGTGTCCAGCTCCACACCTGGCCTCCCAGAGACCCAGCACCCTGAGTGTCCAGCTCCACACCTGGCCCCTCAGAGACCCAGCACCCTGAGTGTCCAGCTCCACACGTGGCCTCTCAGAGACCCAGCACCCTGAGTGTCCAGCTCCACACGTGGCCTCTCAGAGACCCAGCACCCTGAGTGTCCAGCTCCACACCTGACCCCCTAGAGACCCAGCACCCTGAGTGTCCAGCTCCACACCTGACTTCCCAGAGACCCAGCACCCTGAGTGTCCAGCTCCACACCTGACTTCCCAGAGACCCAGCACCCTGAGTGTCCAGCTCCACACCTGACCCCCTAGAGACCCAGCACCCTGAGTGCCAGCTCCACACCTGGCTTCCCAGAGACCCAGCACCCTGAGAGTCCAGCTCCACACCTGGCCTCCCAGAGACCCAGCACCCTGAGTGTCCAGCTCCACACCTGACCCCCTAGAGACCCAGCACCCTGAGTGTCCAGCTCCACACCTGGCCTCCCAGAGACCCAGCACCCTGAGTGTCCAGCTCCACACCTGACCCCCTAGAGACCCAGCACCCTGAGTGTCCAGCTCCACACCTGACCCCCTAGAGACCCAGCACCCTGAGTGTCCAGCTCCACACCTGACCCCCTAGAGACCCAGCACCCTGAGTGTCCAGCTCCACACCTGACCCCCTAGAGACCCAGCACCCTGAGTGTCCAGCTCCACACCTGACCTCCTAGAGACCCAGCACCCTGAGTGTCCAGCTCCCCACCTGGCCTCTCAGAGACCCAGCACCCGTTAGAGTCCAGCTCCACACCTGACCCCCTAGAGAGCAATCTTCAGCGCAACCTCATCCCCATGCTCTTCTCAACAGTCTCAGCTCCAGCCTCTTTAGAAGGGTCAAGAATTTGAGTCTATTAGATGAACTCATAACTATCTTAGAGACAAAATGTGTTACTCTAATATATAAATTAAATATCTAAATTAAAACAAATAACCTAAAAATAAATATAACACCATAGAAACAAAGAAGGCAAGGAAATAAAATATAATCCACTCATCCAAGCATAAAAAAAAACAGTATCTGAAAAGAATTCTCAGAGCCAGAAGCAGCAGAGCCTGTCTGGAAGCAGCCATGCTGCCTGCGGCAGGCACACCGCCCCTTCCTCTCACCCTGCGCTGGGCTGTTCATGCCATCAGTACTGGACACTCCCCTGGCCAGCTCTGCCCACAACTTCCATTGCACTTTTGGCTCCAATACTTTTTGCTGTTTTGTTAGTAATTTATTCTAACACATAACACACACACACCTATTTCTGGACTCTGTGTCTAGAGTGTTTATTTGTTGCTGTTGTTGTTTTTGGTGGTACTGGGCTTGGACTCGGGGCCTAATATCTGCAAGGCAGTCATACCACAAGGCCTGGGTTTTGTCTTGCTCTATTATGTTACCTACTTGTTAATGCTAACACTAATATTATAGTGCCTTAATTATTTTACAGTATGGGAAAGTATCTCAATTTATTTTTCCCCTTGGCTACTACCCACGAAATTCCCTTAAAACTCCACTGAGATTTACTAGAATTTTACAGAATGGACAAGTGGCCATCTTTAAATGACGACTTGTCCCATGAACTAATCCAACTTTCAACTTTATTATGTGTTTAATAAAAATGCTGAAGCAGAGGACCCAACATTCTTTGCATTTTCACCATCTATAATTTTAAGATCATAGAAACAATATTATTTAAAAAATCAAAACCATGGGAAGGTGATGGGTTGGGCTAGGGCTTCTCAATTAGTAAATATGAACATTCCCAAAATCTATGAGGACAGAACAATTTACCTGGTTTCTAAGACTATTGCAGATGAATCAAATGTTAGAAGAATAACCACTATCAACATGTAAAGACTGAAACTGGGTGCCTGTCTGTCACCTTGTACTATGACCAACTCAAAATGGATAAAAACCTCTACATCAAACCTGAAACCTTGAAATAACTATAAGAAGGGGTAGGAGAGACATTAGAACTTACTGGCATAGGCAGGAACTTTCTGAAGAGTTCCAGGGACTCAGCAAATAGATGAGAGACTCAACAAATGGGACAGCATCAGAATACAAAGTTTCTACACAGTAAAGGACATTGTTACTCAACTAGAAAGACCTCCAGCAGAATGGGAGAAGGCTTTCCCAGCAACACATCCCACAAGGGTCTAATATCCAGAATAATCAAGGAGTTCAGGAAACAAAATCCCCCCAAATCAATCACCCAAGTAGTAATCAGCAAAGGAGCTAAACAGAGACTTCTCAGAACTAAAAATTGCTGATACACACATGTGGAGATGCTCAACATCCCTGGCCGCAAAGCACACGTAACTCAAAACAACACTGAGATTCTAATTCACCCCAGTATGACTCCAGCAGTGAAAATTCCCACTGTTGGTGGGAATGTAAACTAGTACAACCACTCTGGAAGGTGGTTTGAAGATTCCTTAAGAAACTAAACACAGAACTTTTCTATGACCCAGTGATACTACTCCTGGGCATCAACCCAGAACACTACAAGCCAGAATACTGTAAAGAAACTTGCACATCCATGTTTACTGCTGCACTATTTACAATGGCCAAGTTATGGAAATAACCCAGATGCCCCACAATGGATGAGTGTGTCAAGAAAATGTATGTAACATATATGCAACAGAATTTCACTCAGCCATTGGAAAGAATATTATGTCATTTGCAGAGAAATACAGCAGTTGTTTTCTCTCATATGTGAAAGCTGGACCTACAATACAAGCATACATGATAACATATAGGGTTTATGTATATATGTACACACAAACTGACAGAAGGAGGGTACGCTTAGGGGAGGGGTCCAAAGGTGCAACTCCTCTGAATAAGTAATGCAGTGATTTAAAAAACAAATACCAGGAAGCAGCAATGCATTTGGGGGGGACACACGAAAGGAAGGAGGGAAGAGTGAACAGTCATTACATTCATTGTACACTATGTAAAAACTGAACTACATAACTTGAGGGTGGGGATGGGAGTGGGAAAATGGGGGAGGGCGACTGAAGGGGCGACAGCGACCAAGATGCACTGCACTCATGACCTGACACGTGGAACCGTAACCTCTTTGCACAACTACTTAATAACAACAAGAATGCCCACTTTCCCAACCATTTTCTTACCTTCTGTGAGTTTTCAACTTCCCTTGCGCTGTACTGTAAAACCTCACATTTCTCACTGTAGGAAAAAGCAAGACCAAGTTCAGTGTCAACATCAGGAATCCAAATGAATGAACAGTCGCTCAAGTCACCTGCTCCAAGCCTAACGCAATAGGCCATGAGTGGGACAGAGCGCTGAGGCCAGAGGTAAAGGTAACATGGTGGCAGTGTGCTCACTACTGGCACAGACAAGAGCAGGCCTGCTTCCCGGGCTGCCTCTCCAGCGTGCCACTGAGCCAAGCGCAGGGGCAAAGGTAACACGGTGGCAGTGTGCTCATTGTTGGCACAGACAAGAGTAGGTCTGTTTCCTGGCCTGCCTCTCCCGTCTACACCACCCCTTGCTGCAGGGGGGCAATCCTGGCCACCCCCAGGTCAGGGGTCACTGATGCCACACCTGCACTCTCCACCATAGCGCAGGGCAGAGCAGCCTGGCTTTCCTGGACTCCAGAGAGCAGCAGGCATGGCAGGTGGGATAGCCACTGATAAGAGCCACCCCCCTGCCCCCAGTAACCATGCAACAGGGTAGCACCCACTCAGTTCCCTTAGCCCTCGGTCTTTTGTCCGGGCGCTGGTAAATCCCCACAAGGTCTCGGCTCAGAAGAAGGGGAGAGCCGTTCACTGTCCTTTTCCCCCTGGGTTGACACAGACCATTCCGAGACCTGGCTGTCCAGCCAGGAGGTGACTGAAACCCAGTAGGCTGAGAAGCTTGGACCTCACCACATGGAGGAGCCGCCTCAGCTGTCACCCAGCCACAGAGGCCCTGGGCAGACAAGCCATCAGGAGGCCAGACCAGGAGCACCTCACACTGCAGGAACATCAGAGCCTGTACTACCGAAGATTACCCCTGCTGGAAAATGCCTTCTGATTCTAAAACACAAATGACTTAGAAATGTTACATTATAACCTATTTGTAATAAGTTTTGTTTTCCTGAATTTTAAGTTTCATAGTGAACTTCTAGGAGAAAAGTTGAAACTCCAGAGAATGGTCAGGGCGTATAAGTCACTTAAAACACAGATCATGAAATACTTTTGGCACGAGTTCTTCTAAATATGACAAGTGACCCGTAATTTATATGACTGTTCTAAATACAAACAGCTTGTGCGGTCAGACAGAATATACTTCACAAGGACAGAGAACCTGCTTGTCCAAATGCTCAAGACTTAATAAATCTACACTAACAGGAGGGGTCATAATGGCTGATGTGCATCTAGAAAAGTCAATCAATTCAATACATGTGTTGGCACTCATATGTGCAGCCACAGACTGCTTACTTCTTAGAAGCAAAGCCCAACCACAATTCCTGAGAAAAAGCACGTCGATGAGCTGAGCACACGCACCCTGCTCTCCACAAGGGCTGCGGGTGACACAGCCCCTGACACAAGTAGACAGAAGAATGATCTTCGACTTCACAGTGACACTTTATGTGATTCCAACAAACACTGGAGAAAATGCTTTATGTTGACCTTGTTCATACAATGCACTGGAAGAGCTTGGCTTAAGTCGCCGTTAGCTGGAGGTAGTCAGTGTGGGAAGAAATATAAAAGCAAAATGAACCAGACCCAGGCATCAGTGGTCATGGCTCCTCACTCAGAGTGGACCTCACCCATTCCAGAGCCATAAACAGAGGGTCTAGTGTGTACTTTTGCCTTATGGGTGATTGAAGCTGGGGGCAAAATAAACAGAACAAATGTCAGCTAAGGTTTATACGCTATAATTCAATAGTCTAAAATCCCTGGGCAAGGGTGACCTGAGCTCTTCTGTCCTAGAAATCTCAGGCTCGTTTTCTCTGAGGAATCAGGGAGGCCTCCTTCTCCCAGGTAAGTGTGGCTCTCTACCTCATGAGTGAATTATAGCACTGGACAACCGGAAAATTAGTAATGACCTCAAAGGCCCCTGAGAAAAGCCTTTAGGTCACAGGCAGCACCCCTGCAGTGCCCTCTCACATTGCCCCACCACTCTTAACAGGGTGCAGTGCCGAGCGGTGTGTCTGGGTCCTGGAGTTGCAACGCCACCTAGAGGCTGACAGCGTTGATGCACACTGCCTGCAGCCCAGCAGTGGAGCTGGGCATGGGTACCAGGGGGGTGCCGCAGCAGATCATCCAGGCTGCACAGGCCGCTTTGTAAAATCCTCCTTCAAAGACCACTCAATCCTGCACCTTTGAGCAGAGGCCTCCGAAAACAGCCCAGCCACCAGTGAGGCCTGCGACAGCTAAGCAGTCAGTGATGAGAAAATCAAGTTGATCAGTGGGCTCTGCCACATCGTCCCCAGGAAGCGCACGTGGCAAGGAGGGAGCTGTTTTAACCTCCCTGAGCCTCAGAAGCGTATCTGGACTCTGGAGTGGACTACATTTGAGATCGCAGGACAAAATACGTGCAGCTGGAGTGTGCAGAGCCCAGTAAAGGGAGGTACTCAACCCTGCTGCTAGCTATACCTGACCATCACCGGAAGCCCTGACAGGCAGGCTCCTGAAAGCGACTGCAAGGAAGAGCAATCTCACTGTCTGTGTGCAGGTGAAACCCTGGATCCCTGAAGTCAGGGCTAAGCAGTCTGGGATGACTGGTGAGGAAATTCCTTCCCAGCTGTCTGCAGCCAGAAGACCTTCGGAGGGATGTCTGGAACTGGAATTCAAAAGTTAACTACCTCTGCTTATGCTGTGCATTTATGTAGCTCTCTATATTCCCTTGGGCCTAGACTATAGAAATAGCTTCTTCTCCTGCACATCTGGTCTTAAAAACAGAGCAGAACAGGGTGAAAGGCGCTTACAGGCCACTGTCTTCCCTACAGAAGACAAACTTACCAGAAGCAGTAACATCAGTTGCAATGTTTATGATGAAGAAGTAAAAATAAATAAAAATGTAAATTAGAGCATTTCTTCATAGTTACTATACTTGGCTTTGTTTTTATTCACAAAACCGTATGACTCCGGGATTTCCTATAAGGGCATGAACTTGGACTAAGGCAGCAGTAATGACTTCCCTACACAACACTCCCAGACCTTCAGAGCAAGCAGCTGAAGCCTGGATGAAAACACTCTTCCCTTACACTCCCTACCAGACAAGAAGTGGACAGGGAGGAAGACAAAGGAGCTGTGTCTTCTCCTCTAACCCACCAAGCACTCATGGAAACTAACTCTCATCTACTTCTCCATAGGCACCCTGAGGATCTCAAGAAATCCTACGTTATTTACTCAAAATTACCTGAGTCCGAGAGTGCTGAAACATTTCATGGACTGGAGGTTGGTGTACTTCTAGCACTAATGTCTAGGACATAATGAAACAGGAAAAAATACTGGAAAAAATAAGCAAACCAAAACCTCACAAAAATCAAACTGAAATGTCTCCTACCATCCTTGTTCACAAACACTGACTGAAACACCGGGGCAACACCCGGCACTGGAGAAGCCAGAGACAAGAATGTAATGGGAAGCAGCTTCAGTCCTACCAAGCAGCAGGGGGTGGGGCTCACCTCATCTTAGGGAGGAAGGTATTCTTATAGGCATTCTCGATGTCCTGGAGATAGGCTGTGGTGACCTTCACTTCATGTGGCTAAACAAAAGCAGAAAAATCAAAGTAGGTAACATTCAGCCATCATTTTAACTTATTTTGGGTTGGTTGTAGGGCTTGAACTCATGGTCTGGCATTGTCCCTAAGCCTCTTTTTACTCAAGATTAGTGCTCTACCACTTGAGCCACAGAATCACTTCCAGTTTTTGAGTGGTTAATTGGAGATAAGAGTCTCACGGGGACTTTTGTGCGCTGGCTGCTTCAAACCGAGATCTCAGCCTCCTGAGTAGCCAGGATTACAGGTGTGAGTCACTGGTGCCTGGCTGACCAGACATCATTATTTTTATCTGTACATATGTAAAATGCAAAGACAGCCCATGGCACTGCTTTCCATCACCAAGCCATGCACTGCAGGCACTGTGGGGTGCCAGGAAGGGCCTCCGTGCAGGGAAGACCTAGCCTGGCCCAGTGAGCTCACAGACTCCAGATGCACAGGTACAACAGTCCTGCTGCCTATCTTGTACGGCACCTAAGAGACAAGTGCAGACAGATGACAGACCAGGGGCCTCTCCCAACTGCTCTCAGCCACCGCCTGTCAGAGGCTCTACCTCTTCCCTGTCCCTGTCAAACCCCTCCACTCTCTCTTTTACATCCCTTGTTGTCTGATGTATGCTAAGTCAAATTCCATTCTGAGTAGCAGGTTTTTGTATTTAAAACTTTTTAGAGTTTAGCAAAGCAAAGGCTGCGCTGCTTTCTCTCTTCACCCTGCTCCATTTCTATGGCCTTTACCTCATTACTTCCTTGCTTACCACAGGTCTGTCTGCTCCACAGAACATAAGCTCCTGCACAGAGTAAATGTGGCTTGGCACAGGAGGGAAGAGAGGACAGGCCTACAGTTTACAAAATGGCAGAAACAGTCTAAACAAGGTAGTTGCTGGGTTTGGTAAATTTGCTAAAAATCACTTAGTTATATACTTCAAGTAAGTGAATTTACTGGAGTATGAATTATGCCTGATGAAAAGAAAAGAGAGGTGAGGAGATGGGGGAGGGAGGGGACAAGAGTATTTCCTGCATGCAGTGAAGGAGGCCCAGGGAACACCTGCCAGGGGTGCTGCATTACCATGCTGACCACAAAAGGGACCAATTTCCTCAGCAAGGCCTGGGCCCGGGGCAAGCGCCTGCGCTCCATGAGCTCCTGATGGCCAGTGTGCAGCGCCAGCTTGGTAAATGTGGGGTGAGGAAGTGCTATAGGAGATGGCAGGGTCTAAACCTCTATCACTAGGTTTGGTCCAAGTGAAGTAAGATCACATGTAGACTGACCATGAGAACACCCCACAAACACTCAACTGTCACAAAATCTAACCCGCAAATACCAGACAAAATATTCAGTTACCAGTTAGCTTTGCCACGTGTCACATATTCCCTAAGGCTGCGTAGGGAGCTGCATATCTCATGCATGCTTGCAACTGAGCTGCACAGGACAGCAAAGGACAACAGCAGCCCCCATATCCACTCTACAGAAGCCTGCCATTTGGAAGGAGCTTTGTGAACCTCTCCAAGAAAGGAGCTCTGGGGAGGGAACCCCAGGGCCTCACATGAGACACCGGCCTCTCCACCACACCCGTGTTTCCTCCTGGACTAAGCACTGCAGCAGACACAGACCTGCCCGCCTCTGCACACTCCACCCTGCCTAAGCAGGGTGCTTGCTACCCAGCAGCCTCAGTCAGAAGACAGCAACTGGCTGTGCATGCTACTGCTCTAGGCCGGTATGTAGGAAGAGGGAAAGGCCACTTCAGGTCCTGCCAGGGCAAGAACATGGGAACAGTAGGACATGAGACCCCTGCAGCTCCCCTGGGAAGAGCAGGTGTCAGCACAGAGCCACTCAAATGACAGATGGCACAGGGAAAGCAGCTCTTCATCTTCACCAAGTGGCCCCAGACTCAGCTGCGGGTGTCACCCACTCAGGCTGGCTGGGCACGCCTCTCCCCTCCACATACAGACTCAGCCGGGACCTGCTGCATGTGTCACCTGACCTGGCAAGAATAGTAAGGAATTAGAGCTCTGCTAGGTGCTGATCACATAACAAAGGTGTACCACAAGAAGCCTAGAGCCTGGCACTGATGACAGGTGCCTATACTCCTTACTACTTGGAGGTCAGGGGGAGTGTGGTTCCAGGACAAGCCAGGCAAAACATGTGTGAGACTCCATCTCAAACAACAGCTAGATAAGTGCCTCGACACCTGGCACCCCAGCTACTGGAAACTGAGATTGGGAGGATCGTGGGTCCAGGCTAGTCCAGGCAAAAAGCTCATGAGATCCTCATGTAAAGCACGGTAGCTCATTTTTGCCATCTCAGCTACAACAGGAAGAATAATTAGGAGGATATGACCAGCCCAGCCTGGGCAAACAGTAAGACTCTATCTCAAAAATAACTAGAGCAATACAGACGGGAGGAATGGCTCATGCAGTAAAACCCCAGATCTGGACACAAAGGCTGACTTACATCCCCCTTTGCCTGGATTCGCCTCTGTATCTCTGGCACCGGCACGTCGATGTAGACCACCAGGTGTGGGGGGAGGTACTCACGGATGGTGAGGTTCTTCACCTCGTAATAGTGGTCCACACCTGGTGCGAGAGAGCATACACAGTTCTCAGAGCTGTATGACAGTTAGCACTGCCGCACAGCAAAAGGTGTGAGCATGTGGAAGGCCTTGGGGGGGGGGGTACATGTTTATGTGTAGCATGTAGGCCTTCCAGGGGCTATGGGGGGGGACACACCTGGGTGTGTTCATGGTATAGCATGGGACAGCCTTCCAGGAGCTATGGGGGAGGGGGGTTACACATTCTAGATGTAGCATAGACAGCCTTCCAGGGGCTGTGTGGGTTACACATCCTAGGTGTAGCCTTCCAGGAGCTATTGGGAGGGGGGTGTTACACATTCTAGGTGTAGCATGGGACAGCCTTCCAGGAGCTATATGGGGCGGAGAGGGGGGTGGGGGAGGGAGGTTACACATTCTAGGTGTAGCGTGGAACGGCCTTCCAGGAACTGTGGGAGGCACATGTTCTAAGTAAGGCATGGACAGCTTTCCAGGGGTTGGGGGAGGGGGGTAACACATGGGACACCTTCCAGGAGCCGTGTTATATGTGCATACTCTAGGTGTGAGCATGGGATGGCTTTCCAGGAGCCGTGTTTTGTGTGCACACTCTAGGTGTGAGCATGGGACGGCTTTCCAGGAGCCGTGTTATGTGTGCACACTCTAGGTGTGAGCATGGGACACCTTCCAGGAGCCGTGTTTTGTGTGCACACTCTAGGTGTGAGCATGGGACGGCTTTCCAGGAGCCGTGTTTTGTGTGCACACTCTAGGTGTGAGCATGGGACGGCTTTCCAGGAACCGTGTTTTGTGTGCACACTCTAGGTGTGAGCATGGGACACCTTCCAGGAGCCATGTTATGTGTGCACACTCTAGGTGTGAGCATGGGATGGCTTTCCAGGAGCCGTGTTTTGTGTGCACACTCTAGGTGTGAGCATGGGACACCTTCCAGGAGCCATGTTTTGTGTGCACACTCTAGGTGTGAGCATGGGACGGCTTTCCAGGAGCCGTGTTTTGTGTACACACTCTAGGTGTGAGCATGGGACACCTTCCAGGAGCCATGTTATGTGTGCACACTCTAGGTGTGAGCATGGGACGGCTTTCCAGGAGCTGTGTTATGTGTGCACACTCTAGGTGTGAACATAGGATGGTTTTCCAGGAGCCATGGAACCTTTTTCTGAGGGCTCCAGATGCACAGGTACAACAGGGTCAAAAAGAGGCTTTTCTATAAAGTCCCACTGCCTGTCTTCTGCGGCACTTAGAGACCAGTGCAGACAGAGATGACAGACTGGGGGCATCTCCCAACTGCCCTCAGCCACCTCCTATCAGCAAGGATGATATTGGCAAAACACAGGGCTGGCACAGGGGAAGAAGACATCTCAGTTCCATCCTGCTGGACAATCCAAAGTCCTGCAAGGCCAAAGGTGAGAGGCTGATTCTTAGGGATGGTTGCAGGAGCTGCGGGGTATCTGTGTTGTCCAGCATCTGGGCTTCCATCCACAGGGAAAGGTAAGGGAAGAGGGCAGATGGGAGGGAGTTCCGTCTTCCCTGTAGAAATGTGGTTAGCCATGGTGTTGTCTCTAGGTAACAACCCCTTCTACAACACTCAGAGAACAGTGCCCCCCATAGCCACTACAGAGGCTGGAGCACACGCCCTTCGGGAGCTCATGCATGCATCAGGGAGCTCGTGTGCATGTCAGGGAGCTTGCATGTACATCAGAAGCATGTCTGCACACGGAGCTGTGCATACAACATGGAGCTCGCATGTCAGAACTTACATTGCTTCCGGATGAAACCCTGCTTGTACATTGCCTCCAGGAAGACAAAGTCGCTGTAGATGGACCGCTCTAAGACTACACCTTGTCCTGTTGAAATCATGAAAACAAAAATTAAAACCCAGAGAGATAAAAGGCACTGCTAACTAGGAATTTCAATTTACAAACAGAAAAAGAGATCATTTACTCATTGATTACAGACCAAATACACTAGAAAACTATGCTATTTATAAGTGAGAAATCACTTTTGAAAATTATATTTTGGTTTTTGGTAACATTGTGTGTGAGTGTGTGTGTGTGCACATGTATACATGTGTGTTACTTACTTAGTCAGTACCAGAGATCCAAGGCATAGCGCATGTTAGGTTGGGGCTCCGCCACTTGAGCCACGTCCCCAGGCCTTTTGTCTGTACTTTTGTTTTTGAGATAAGTTTTTGCTGCTAACTTTGCTCAGGTTGGCCTCAAACTCCGTGTCCTCCTTCTTCTGTATCTCAAAAGGACAGAACTACAGTCATGTGCCACCACACTTCTGTTTTTAAACAAGAGATTTTTGCCCTCACTTCCATTCAGTGCTGTTTTGCCTAACAGCATGAGTCAGATTCCGGGTCTGGGACTCCCCGCATACCTCATGTCCCCTTCCTCACACACCATCTGTGCGTCCCACCCATGACTCCAAATAGCCCCGCGTCCCCACCTCCCTTCCCGCTTGCTCTCCCACCCCCAGGGAACAGAGGGTCACTTTCCTATTGAGTTGAGCACAGAATCAGTGTGCCCAATCCTCCCAATGGCTTCCTCTCTTCTTCAGAGAAAAAAACCAGCCCATTATGGCTTTCCAGGCCCACCTGGCTCTTTCTCCAACCTCATCTCCATCTACTTCCAGCCTTGCTCTTCCCAACACATCACAAGTACAAGTCACCACCATCAGCCCTGCCAGGCCTCGGCAGGGGCCTCCGCACCTTCCAGCCCTGCTACAGCCCATTACAACTAACACTTCTCAGACTTGTTTTCTGTCCCTATGAAAATATAAACCTCCTTCCTGCAGGCCCTCAATAAGCCTGGAACATGAAGGGTACTTGTTAAGTAACTAGTCAATAGATTTGTGCAGCATAAAAGTAAATAAGTTAGTGTGCATTTAACAAGTAAAAAATGTGTGTGTGTGTGTGTGTGTGTGTGTGTGTGTGTGTGTGTGTGTGTGTGTGTGTGTGTGTGTGTGTGTGTGTGTGTGTGTGCAAGCCAGTATGTGGCTTGAACACAGGGCAGGAGACTCTCCTTTAGCTTTTCTTGTTCAAGGCTGGTTCTCTACCACTTGAGCCCCAGCTCCAGTTCTGGCTTTTTTGGTTGTCACTTGAAGATAAGAGTTTCCTGTCCAGGCTGGCTTTGAACCACAATCCTCAGATCTCAGCCTTCTGAGTAGCAAGAATTACAGGTGTGAACCACTGGTACCCAGCTGTTTTTCATTTTAAGAAATAGGTTGTCAGAAAATAAATACTGGAGTACGTTTCAAAAAGACATTATAGTGATCCATGAGCTATTATGTCCATGCTACTAAATGGGCTTTGAAGTTGGGGCCTGGTGCAAAAATCCAAAGCAGACTGTTGCACAAGTCTTGCTGTGGCCTTGCCTTTTCAACAATGATTAGTGACTTTCTTCATGAGAGTGATACTGACCTTGGTTAGTGATGCTCTGAGTGAGGCTCTATAGTTCCCCCCATGGCCACTAGAGGGGCTGGTGCACACATCCTTCAGGAGCACATGCACACATCAGAGAGCTCACGTGTACGTCAGGAGCACATGCACACATCAGGGAGCTCACGCGTACGTCAGGAGCACATGCACACATCAGGGAGCTCACGCGTACGTCAGGAGCACATGCACACATCAGGGAGCTCACATGTACGTCAGGAGCACACACACACATCAGGGAGCTCACGCGTACGTCAGGAGCACACACACACATCAGGGAGCTCACGCGTACGTCAGGAGCACACACACACATCAGGGAGCTCACGCGTACGTCAGGAGCACGTGCATATATCAGGGAGCTCACGCGTACGTCAGGAGCACATGCACACATCAGAGAGCTCACGTGTACGTCAGGAGCACATGCACACATCAGGGAGCTCATGCGTACGTCAGGAGCACACGCACACATCAGGGAGCTCACGCGTACGTCAGGAGCACACGCACACATCAGGGAGCTCACGCGTACATCAGGAGCACACGCACACATCAGGGAGCTCACGCGTACGTCAGGAGCACACGCACACATCAGGGAGCTCACGCGTACGTCAGGAGCACACGCACACATCAGAGAGCTCACGCGTACGTCAGGAGCACATGCACACATCAGAGAGCTCACGCGTACGTCAGGAGCACACGCACACATCAGGGAGCTCACGCGTACGTCAGGAGCACATGCACACATCAGGGAACTCACGCGTACGTCAGGAGCACATGCACACATCAGGGAGCTCATGCGTACGTCAGGAGCACACGCACACATCAGGGAGCTCATGCGTACGTCAGGAGCACACGCACACATCAGGGAGCTCACGGGTACGTCAGGAGCACACGCACACATCAGGGAGCTCACGTGTACGTCAGGAGCACATGCACACATCAGGGAGCTCCTGCGTACGTCAGGAGCACATGCACACATCAGGGAGCTCACGCATACGTCAGGAGCACACGCACACATCAGGGAGCTCACGTGTACGTCAGGAGCACATGCACACATCAGAGAGCTCACGCGTACGTCGGGAGCACACGCACACATCAGGGAGCTCACGGGTACGTCAGGAGCACACGCACACATCAGGGAGCTCACGCGTAGGTCAGGAGCACGTGCACACATCAGGGAGCTCACGCATACGTCAGGAGCACATGCACACATCAGGGAGCTCACGCGTACGTCAGGAGCACACGCACACATCAGGGAGCTCACGTGTACGTCAGGAGCACATGCACACATCAGGGAGCTCACGCGTACGTCAGGAGCACATGCATACATCAGGGAGCTCACATGTACGTCAGGAGCACATGCACACATCAGAGAGCTCACGTGTACGTCAGGAGCACATGCACACATCAGGGAGCTCACGCGTACGTCAGGAGCACATGCACACATCAGGGAGCTCACGCGTACGTCGGGAGCACACGCACACATCAGGGAGCTCCTGCGTACGTCGGGAGCACACGCACACATCAGGGAGCTCACGTGTACGTCAGGAGCACATGCACACATCAGGGAGCTCACATGTACGTCAGGAGCACACACACACATCAGGGAGCTCACGCGTACGTCAGGAGCACACGCACACATCAGGGAGCTCACGCGTACGTCAGGAGCACATGCACACATCAGAGAGCTCACATGTACGTCAGGAGCACACGCACACATCAGGGAGCTCACATGTACGTCAGGAGCACACGCACACATCAGGGAGCTCACGCGTACGTCAGGAGAACATGCACACATCAGGGAGCTCCTGCGTACGTCAGGAGCACACGCACACATCAGGGAGCTCACGTGTACGTCAGGAGCACACGCACACATCAGGGAGCTCACGCGTACGTCAGGAGCACATGCACACATCAGGGAGCTCCTGCGTACGTCAGGAGCACATGCACACATCAGAGAGCTCACGCGTACGTCGGGAGCACATGCACACATCAGGGAGCTCACGCGTACGTCAGGAGAACATGCACACATCAGGGAGCTCACGCGTACGTCGGGAGCACATGCACACATCAGGGAGCTCACGTGTACGTCAGGAGCACACGCACACGTCAGGGAGCTCACGTGTACGTCAGGAGCACATGCACACATCAGGGAGCTCACGTGTACGTCAGGAGCACATGCACACATCAGGGAGCTCATGCGTACGTCAGGAGCACATGCACACATCAGGGAGCTCATGCGTACGTCAGGAGCACACGCACACATCAGGGAGCTCACGCGTACGTCAGGAGCACATGCACACATCAGGGAGCTCACGCGTACGTCAGGAGCACATGCACACATCAGGGAGCTCACGGGTACGTCGGGAGCACATGCACACATCAGGGAGCACAGGCACACATCAGGGAGCTCACGCGTACGTCAGGAGCACACGCACACATCAGGGAGCTCACGCGTACGTCAGGAGCACATGCACACATCAGGGAGCTCACGGGTACGTCGGGAGCACATGCACACATCAGGGAGCTCATGCGTACGTCAGGAGCACACGCACACCATCAGAGAGCTCATGCGTACGTCAGGAGCACGAGCACATATCAGGGAGCTCACGCGTACGTCAGGGAGCTCATACTCAGAGCATTACTAATCAAGATGAGCATCACTCTCATGAAGAAAGTCACCAGTAAATGTTGGAAAGGCAAGGTAACAGTGTGATTGGTACAACAGTCTGATACAGGCGCATGGTCCCACACTGCGTGGACATGTACTCATATGTGGGAAGAGAATGGCGTAGGAGGCTGTGAGTCCCAATCACGTGATTGACAGTCTGCTCCTTCGTTATCCAGGGGTCTTGTTCTCAGCTCCAACTCCTCAAAATCACTATGACTGCTGGGCTGTCAGCCATGCAGCAACCACTGCCTCACAGACACAAAGACACACAGCACCTCTCTCCAGTACACCCATATCACGGCTCCAATCACCACCAAACCACCAGCACATACACACCACGGCTCCTACCGCCACTGACCACCAGCACATACATACATACCATGGCTCCTACCGCCACTGACCACCAGCACATACATACATACCATGGCTCCTACCACCACCAACCACCAGCACATACATACGTACCACGGCTCCTACCACCACCAACCACCAGCATATACATACACACCACGGCTCCTACCGCCACCAACCACCAGCACATACATACACACCACGGCTCCTACTGCCACCAACCACCAGCACATACATACATACCACGGCTCCTACCGCCACCAACCACCAGCACATACATACACACCACGGCTCCTACTGCCACCAACCACCAGCACATACACACCACGGCTCCTACCGCCACTGACCACCAGCACATACACACCACGGCTCCTACCGCCACCAACCACCAGCACATACATACACACCACGGCTCCTACTGCCACCAACCACCAGCACATACATACACACCACTGCTCCTACCGCCACCAACCACTAGCACATACATACACACCACTGCTCCTACCGCCACCAACCACTAGCACATACATACACACCACTGCTCCTACCGCCACCAACCACCAGCACATACATACATACCATGGCTCCTACCACCACTGACCACCAGCACATACATACGTACCATGGCTCCTACCGCCACCAACCACCAGCACATACATACACACCACTGCTCCTACCGCCACCAACCACTAGCACATACATACCACGGCTCCTACCGCCACCGACCACCAGCACATACACAACAGCTCCCACCTATGACTCAACCAACACAGCACAGTGGCTCTCGCCCAGAACCAGCAGCACATCTGTTTTCAGTTCTCAGGATGTTTGGGAATCAGATCCTAAATTTACACTTGCTTCTGCTTCCCAGAACTGTAAAACAGTCCCTGGGTGGGACCTTATCTACACGTGCCCTTTCAGCTCCCCTCTCTTCACCTCCTAACTGATTCCTAATACCTGGCTCCCAGGCTATCCAAATACACAGCCCCTGACCACCTCTTCCTCACCAAGATGTGTCTAGGGACACATGTTCCCTTACTGTAAGGGTCTCGAGAGCCCTGAGTATTTTGCCTCCCTCTGCCAATCTTTTCAAGGCCTAGCTTCTATCCTGACCATCAAGACTTCCAGAAGCAGCCTGCTCTGTTGCCATCTCAGCTCTGTAAGGCACACACTCTCCATCTTCATGAGATACTGCTTCCTCCCAGTCACTTACAAGTTCTCTTTTCTCTGTCCTTTTACAAATTTCACTTCTGTGCTTCCAGCAGTGGCATAAAAATTACATGCAGTGCCGGGCGCTGGTGGCTCACGCCTGTCATCCTAGCTACTCAGGAGGCTGAGATCTGAGGATCGCGGTTCAAAGCCAGCCCGGGCAGGAGAGACCATGAGACTCCTATCTCCAATAAACCACCAGAAAACCGGAAGTGGCGCTGTAGCTCAAGTGGTAGAGCGCTCGCCTTAAGCTAAAGAGCTGAGGGACAGCACCCAGGCCCAGAGTTCAGGCCCCACGACCGACAAAAAAAAAAAAAAAAAAAATTACATACAGTCCATAAAGCTCACTCCAGTGCACACACAAAAGTAAAACAATTCCTCTTTAACATTATTCTGAAGCAATGATAGAATGGACCTCAGGAATTTATAATCTTACCAGAACAAAATTTACCTCCAGGAAAACTGAAAGAATAACCCTAATTACTGGCTCCTTGGGAGTGGCTGGTGTGCCCACCCCTGGCCAAGGACACTGACCTGTGCTCAGCAGGTGCTCCAAGGCGTCTGCGTACTGCAGGAGCCGGTTGGCATACAGCCACGACTGCAGGCGGTAGCTGTTGCCATCAGTGCTTCTTGGGTCATCATAAAATTTCTCCAGGCTACAGCTGCCAGCCATCTCCAGGTCCAGGGGCCGCCCGTCCCCTGTGGTACTGTCTGAATAATGTATCCCTGCTTCAGGGAAGTGCTTCATGCCTGAAAAGAGAAATACTAGGATGAAGCAGGAGCCATCCTCTGCTCCCACTATTGAGCAGCACAGACTAACCAAAACACAAAACCCATCCGGATGCCACTGCTAGGGCTGAGAAAGCCACCCTCCCACCAGCGCCCCGCCCACACGTCATGGCATGGAAAGGGAGCACGCGAGGCACCTAAAGCAACACAGTGGAAGCATGTGAGCACTGCAGGTCACACTGCACTCCAGTGTGGTTTCTCCCAGGACCTCTTCTGGAACCCCGCTGTGTAAGCGCACAGCTGCTATCAAATGCCAAAGAAAGGCCTGGTGGACAAGCCTCAGCACAAAAGTCAGAAGCAGTTCTAAGTTGTAGCTCTGTCCGTGTGGAGGCTGCCACAGTCCACATCATGGTGCTCACAGAAGGGGTCTGCTTTCAATGCCTACCAAACTGACCATTAGCATAGATTTAATATCAAAAACAGCTTTTAAGCACTTAAAAAATGTGAAATGCCTATTTTAGACCCAGTTCTACCTAGTCACTACAAAAAAGCAGTGACTAGGCGGGATAAGCGAGCATGTACGTGAGGGACAGATGACGTCTGCGAGCCTCGGATCCATACCTAGAATATCCGCAATGTCCTTCGCGAGCTTGCCTTTCCCCGAGCATATGTTGCCATCAACAGTGATCACTCTGCTGTACTCTGTCAGTCTTTTGCTTGTCCTATCACCAAGTAAGTAGGACAAATGTCCATACTGCAGCTTGCACTGTACGCTGGTATGAATCTGTGCCTGAAAAACACACCACACAACACAGCATGACCATTCCAGTTACTGTAGACATTAGCAACTACAGGTAAAAATTATCAAGAGACCTCTTCTATGATTAAAAAAAATAAAAAACCTTAAAAAATAAAAACCTATCTTTTTGGGGCACAAGGCTCTACCACTTGAGCCACAGCTATACTTCTGCCTTTTTTGGGGTGGCTAATTAGAGATAAGAGTCTCACAGTCTTTTTCTGCCCTGCCTAGCTTTGAACCTCAGTCTTCAACCTCTGGAATACCTAGGATTACAGGCGTGAGCCACTGAGGCCTGGCTTAACTTGGACACCTTTTTAATCTGCTAATCTGTTTATAATGAGCTGACTCCTTCTTACCCTATGCTAGCTCCCTACAAACTGGTATAGTCTCTATCTGTGCACTGCTAAACCCTCAGGGCTAAACAAGTGTGCTGTGTTCAATGAAAACTGGATGAATAGGCAGATTTACAGGTGGGTGGGGGATGGATGGTTAAATGGATGGATGCAATGTTGGTGGACTAATGAGTGAAAAGATGGATGAATGGATGGATAAGCAGTTAAATGGATGGATGGAGATGAGGATAGATAGATAGAAGAATGGATGTCAGAGAAGAGAGGGAAGCTGGGTGACGGGGTGGCCCAGTCTCCTGAGCTAAGCCCTGCTCTACACATCCAGATAGATATTGTGAAGGCAGCTGAAAGCTAACAGACCTACAACAGAAGTGTAACACCCACATCCCACACGAGGAACGCCTACTACCCAACAGTGCACTGCAAACATGAGCACCACCTTCGTGCCTTCCTCCTTCCTGAAAACCACACCCACAGACTCTAACTCCCTGCCTCTCTGGACAGGACATCCATTCCCTCCCCAGCTCAATCACACCCTCACGCCTCTCATCCACACATGTTCACACCTCACCCACAAGACATGCTCACGCCTCTCATCCACACATGTTCACACCTCATCCACACATATTCACACCTCACCCACACGACATGCTCACGCCTCTCATCCACACATGTTCACACCTCACCCACACGACATGTTCATGCCTCTCATCCACACATGTTCACACCTTACCTACAATATGTTCACACCTCACCCACATGACATATTCACACCCCTCACCCACACAACATGCTTTCACCTCTCACATGACATGCTCACACCTCTCATCCACACACAAGACCCCTCCTCCTGGCCCATCCTACCACCCCCATCTATTCTATACACTGAAGTCAAAATCATCTCCCCACAAAATAAAAATTACCAAAAGAGGGCAGAGGAACACTATTAAAAAACAAACTAGTGTTGGGAAGGTGTCTCAGTGGTAGAGTGCTTGTCTTGCATGCATGAGGCCCTGGGTTCGATTCCTCAGCACCACATAAGCAAAAAAAGCCAGAGGTGGTGCTGTGGCTCAAGTGGTAGAGCGCTAGCCTTGAGCTAGCACTCAAGCCCCACGACCAGTCAAAAAATAAATAAATAAATAAATAAATAAGGTCAATATATTTGACCTTTTTATATAACCTGTACGGATTGACAGCTTTTTTAGAAATTATTAAATATAACAATAGCCACATGAAAATGTTACATAGCTACAAAAAGCAAACAAAAACTTCACAAGAATATACTTTTCATGCATCAAATTGAGAAACGTTGACGCTCAGTGTTAGTACAGGACAGAGTGCTCACCCTTAGGAACTGCTAACAGGGATTAAAGCTAAGGGTCAAAAGGTCTAACATCAAGGACCAATCCCAAGAGAACAGACAGACATGCAACAATCTACTTATAAGGATACTCAATGAAATATGGTTTTCAGTATCAAAATATATCAATAGAAACCCTTAACTGTCCAATAGCAGAAGAATTTTGAAAACCAGGTCCTGGCTCACATACCTTCTTTTTTTGTTGTTTTTTTTTTACAGTGAAAGCAGGGGTTATACTGTGGGGGAGGGACATACAAAGCAACAAAGAAATAATCTTATAAATGCATTAGAAACAATCGCATGAAAGAAAAAAAATCACATACCTTCTAGGTTTGAAATACTTTGCAGCAGGGCCTGTTTGCTATTGAGACTGTGTACCAGCATACATGGTGGCAAGCTATTGAGAGTCTGTTGGTTGAAATTTTCAGAGCTTCCCTAAGGAAAGGGTTTGGGCTTCAACTAATGTTAAGTCTGGTGCCAAATTTCAGTGGAATTCAAATTCACACAATTTGGATTTAGAGGTTCTCCTAATACAGTAATCCTTAACTTTGTTCTATTAAAATTTGTTTCAAACAGCTACATTACTTGATTAAAACAATTAAAAATGAAAAAAAAAAGTTTCTGGCCAGGTATGGTATCATGTCTGCAATTCCAGCTATTTAGGAGGCAGGAATCAGGAAGTTCATGGCTCCAGGCCTCTCTGGGCATAAAAGTTATCAGGATTCACTCTCAACAAAGAAGCCAGGCATTATGGTTCACACCCCTACTCCCAGCTATGCATAGGCAGGAGGCTGGTCCTGGGCAAAAAATTATTAAGACCGTATCTAACATTTACCTATTGGTAAAAAGGGCTGGCAGCATGGCTCAAGTGGTGAAGTGCTCCCTAGCAAGTTCAAGTCTTGAGCTCAAACCTCAGGGGGAAGATATGTATATAGATAGATAGATAGATAGATAAACATATCTATGTACAAATATTTATATATACTGACATATCTCTATATATTGATATCTACATATCTATTTATATACATATTCTTATATCTATACAGATATAAATATCTACATGTCTATATCTCTCTATACATATTTACATGTACTTATATATATATATAAAGAGACACAACCAACTTACGGAATACTAAACATTCACTAAAGTAATAAAATCGTGTGTGTGCATGCACGTGCATGTGTCTGTACACACTAAGCAGCTAGATAATGCACATGGTGCAACAAAGCAAGTAAATAATATATCATGTGAAGCAAGTGCTGTGGAGAGAAAGGAAGCATGGCAGGACACACAAAATGAGTTTTAATATTGAAAGAGGAAGTGACATCTGAACAACCTGGAAGATCCTAAGGAACTGGCCAGGTGAACATCAGAGGAGGGACTTAAAGGCAGAAGTCCTGAGGCCAGGGCATTACACTGGTCCCAGAAGTTAACCACCATCTCCTTTGGGACACTCTGGGTGATGTACAAACCATCTTCCCAACTCGTATTTACCACATATTAGCACAGAGCAGATGCCCAGGAAGGCTGACAATAGCAACCAAGAGCTTCCTGATTTCCCCCTCTCATTAGCAAGTAATTCTTGAATATTAGAGTCTTAGCCAGGAACCAGTACTTCACACCTGTAAATCCTTGCTAGTTAGGCGGCTAAGATCTGAGGACTGTTGTTTGAAACCAGCCAAGGCAGGAAAATCTGTGAGACACTTCCTCCCCTCTACCAAAAAAAGCTGGAAGTGGAGCTGTGGCTCAAGTGGTATCCTTCACAGTATTCTATTGCTAAAATCAGAGCATAACTGATCTTTCATAACGAATTTCCTCAGTTATTTCAAGTCTCAATGTTTATAGCCTTTCCATCCTGCTCCTGGACTCACAGAAGTGATTCTGTACCCCTGTTAGTTGGTAGTGCCCAGGAGTAAACACACCGCTGCCAGTGTGTGCAGGGCCTGGATTACATAACTATTTTTCTCTCTTCTCTTTTCCAATTTACCTAACTACATTCATATGGCTCTGCATGTGCGTGTCCCAGGTCTGAGACGTGAACTAAGGGCGAGTGTTCTTTTGCTCAAGGCTAGCGCTCTACCACCTGAGTCACGGCAACACTTTTCTGCCCAGGCGGGCTTTGAACTGTGATCTTCAGGCGTCAGCTTCCTGAGTAGCTAGGATTACGGGCCTGGGCCACCTACGCCCGGCTCTTACGGCTTTGAACGGGGCTATTGCATTCCTCTGTTCAAAACCCAAGATCTCGGCGCGGAGGTCCAGCCCTTTACAGTCTGTCACTGCTGCTTCGCTCCACGGGCAGGCGAAGAAGCTGGGCAGGGCTGCGGTGGTCAGGGTCTCCCGCGGCTCCCCGCGGCTCCGGCCGTCCCCACGCCCCCACCCCGCACCCAGTGACGTCGCACTGTCCCCTCCCTTCCGAATCCGACCCTGCTGCCGGGCGCGTGGGTTCGCGGCCGCGCCCCGCTCCGCGCTCCGCGCTCCCTCAGGCCACCGCACCGGGCTGACTGGCTGCGAGCGGCCCAGCGGCGGCCCGGAGCCGAGCCGGGGGCCGGGAGGCGCGCGGTCCGCGGAGCCGGCGTGACCGAGGCCGGCCCCAGAGCGGACACCGGGAAGGGCCGCGCCCGAGAGGGGCAGCCCTGCGCCGCCCGCCCGCTCCCCGCGCCGCCCCGCTCACCCCGCGCGCCGCCGCCCGCGGCCGGACCAGCCTCAGGAGCCTCAAGGCCATCGCTGCGCGTCCGTTCGGCGCCGGCTCAAGGACCTGAGGGGACGCGGTCGCGACGGGGTCCTTTCCCTCATCCGGCGCGCCGCTGTGACGTCACGAGCAGGGTGTCCGCGGTGCCTGGAGAGATCCTTCGGAGGAGAGGCAAGGAGGGGCGGGGCGAAGAGAGGGCAAGAGCGGGGCCTAGGCGGCGCAGCGAGAGGCGGGGCTCGGGGAAGAAAGGGGCGGGGCTGAGAGGGGCGGGGCGCAGGAGGGAAGGGAGGGGCGCGGGGAAGGGGCGGGGAGAGGGGGAGAGGGACTAGAGAGCACCTGGACCCCTGCCATCCGCAGAGCAACCCGGACCCCGGCCACCTGGAGAGCACCGGTCACCGGGAGAGCACCCGGACCCCGGCCACCTGGAGAGCACCGGTCACCGGGAGAGCACCCGGACCCCGGCCACCTGGAGAGCACCGGTCACCGGGAGA
Organism: Dipodomys merriami; assembly: GCF_024711535.1. NCBI lineage: Eukaryota > Metazoa > Chordata > Mammalia > Rodentia > Heteromyidae > Dipodomys > Dipodomys merriami. The sequence continues at coordinate 1,298,515 of NW_027202270.1, read as the reverse complement.
GCACCCGGACCCCGGCCACCTGGAGAGCACCGGTCACCGGGAGAGCACCCGGACCCCGGCCACCTGGAGAGGACCGGTCACCGGGAGAGCACCGGTCACCGGGAGAGCACCCGGACCCCGGCCACCTGGAGAGCACCGGTCACCGGGAGAGCACCCGGACCCCGGCCACCTGGAGAGCACCGGTCACCCGGAGAGCACCCGGACCCCGACCACCTGGAGAGCACCGGTCACCCGGAGAGCACCCGGACCCCGACCACCTGGAGAGGACCGGTCACCGGGAGAGCACCCGGACCCCGACCACCTGGAGAGGACGCGGTCACCCAGAGAGCACCCGGACCCTGGCCACTTGGAGAGCACCCCGGATCCCTGCCACCCAGAGAGCACCCCGGTCACCCGGAGAGCACCCGGACTCCAGCCACCCAGAGAGCATCCGGACCCCAGTCCCCTGGAGAGCACCCCGGGCTCCGGTCACCTGGAGAAGACCCGGTCACCAGAAGAGCACCCCAGTCCCCTGGAGAGCACCCCAGACTCCAGTCATCTGGAGAGCACCCCGGTCACCTGGAGAGCACCCCGGTCACCTGGAGAGCACCCCGGTCACCTGGAGAGCACCCCGGTCACCTGGAGAACACCCCGGTCACCTGGAGAACACCCCAGTCATCTGGAGAACACCCCAGTCACCTGGAGAGCACCCCAGTCACCTGGAGAGCACCCCAGTCATCTGGAGAGCACCCCAGTCACCTGGAGAGCACCCCAGTCATCTGGAGAGCACCCCAGTCACCTGGAGAGCACCCCAGTCATCTGGAGAGCACCCCAGTCACCTGGAGAGCACCCCAGTCATCTGGAGAGCACCCCAGTCACCTGGAGAGCACCCCTGTCATCTGGAGAGAACCCCTGTCACCTGGAGAGCACCCCTGTCACCTGGAGAGCACCCCTGTCACCTGGAGAGCACCCCAGTCATCTGGAGAGCACCCCTGTCACCTGGAGAGCACTCCTGTCACCTGGAGAACACCCCAGTCACCTGGAGAGCACCCAGATCCTGGCCACCCGGAGAACACCTGGACTCCAACTACCCAGAGAGCACCCAGACCCTCTGAGTGAAGAGGGGAGACAGGAGAGCTGGGGGACGGGGCTGGAAATCAGGAGCCCCAGAGGTGTGGGGTGGTGCGCTGCACCCAGCTTAGACCCCCCCCCCGGGTCAGGACTGAGGGCCGGGCTCTCTCCCTGGGTCCTGGCAAGTCCCTTGAGTAGCACTGGAAAACACAGACCCAGCATGAGTTGAGGGGTGCTGAGCGCCAGCCCTCCTAGCCCAGGGCCCCGGAATCCGTGTGCAGTTCCCCCATTGTTCCAGTCCTGTGGAGAGGGTGTGGACGCCGCACTTGTGGGTACAGTACATTTAGATCAGTGTCTCCCCTCCACCAGCGGCCCTACCTCCTCACCCCTCCCGCCCTCCCCTGTCCCAGTTCCATTGCCGCACATACATACTGAACAAGGATGCTTGTTTTCTGAAGTCTGAACTTCTCAGAGCGTAAAATGGCAGGGATGCAGCTGTGAAACTAAGATCATTCTGCAGGTTTTCTATAATGGAGAATGACAGACCTGCAGGGTCTGGTTTGGGTTTTGCTTTTGCTCGTTCTCCTTTGCCTGTGGAGACCTGTGTGGGCCCAAGACTTCCAGCGCTTGGTGGTGTGGGGGCAGCACCTGGAGGCATCCTGCCTGGGACCCTGAGATCTGGGGGTGGGGCCGCCTTCCCTCCCCTCCAGCGGTGCCCTCCTCCAGCACCAGACCCCTGACCCATCCCAGGCGTGGTGGTTCTGTGACCTGGCCTTCCACACACACAGCCCTGGCCCTGCAGCTCAACAGTCACCCTTCTCCAAGTCCCCTGACTCAAGGTCTCTCTCTAATCACATCTCTAGAAAGTCTGGTGACCTTCCCAGTCCTTCCAGATTCTTCTGCCCACAGAGGATGGAGTTTTCACATTTTCTCCTCTTGTTTCCTGGCTGCATCTTACCTGTAGAGGTACTGCCTTATTCCCCAAGACAAGGTTCTGGCATTCGACAACTTTTTACTGATGAAGAGAGATACAGAGACAGAGACAGACCTGCCCCAAGATGCAGAAAGTAACACCAAGTTCAGACATCTCTGTGGTAAGGCCAGTTGACCCCCCTGCCCCATGGACGTTGTGTCCCTCGGTGTATGGGCATTCTCTCCTCTGCTGGCACACTGCCCACTCCTCCCTGGGGGCCTCGCCCAGAGCTGGGCTGGAAGAAGCCCTGGCACTGTCTTAACCACTGTGGGGGAAGGGGTGTGGTCATGGGTCATCTTCCAGTTGGAGTTCTGATGTACTTCTAGTAAGAGTTTTATAACTAGAATAGACCGAGCTGTGCTCCCAGGCTGTGAGACCTCTCACATAAAACCCTAGTGATGCCGGCTGCGGGTCCTCACTGTGGCCCGAGCAACGGTCCTCTCCGTGTCCAGAGCAGAAAGGAGTGGTGCCCACAGCGGGGGAGGGGGTGCACACGGAGCAGAGGGGGCAGTGCACAGGGAGCAGCAGGAGGGGGTACTGTGCAGAGAGGAGGCGAGTGGTGTGCTCCTGGGAGTCTCTTCTAATGAAGCTCCAATTATAAACTCATATATGTCATTCTGTCCATTTCAGCTTGAGCAATCACTGGACCGGAGTAATGAAAATACATAAGCAAATTCAATAGTAGTGAACAGAGACAAAACCTGATAGCTATCAAAAGAAGCTACCTGTAAGCAGCAACTTAGAAGCTGATTTACTGGGCCTATGATCTAAACTACAAGCTATAGCCCCAACTACACACACACACACACACACACACACACACACACACACACACACACTAATATCTGTCCTTTGATCTGAGCCATTCCCTCCAGAGGTCACTTTACAATTACCTTAGGCTCCAGGAAAGACAGGATTTACCACTAATAAACACGCCACAAAAGGCAAGTGAATTGTCTCAGACAATTTTATCTCCTTAGCTAGTGGCAAAAGGCAAAACTGCAACCAAGAAGCGGAACGGCTCAGGAAGCCAACTACCCTCTGGTGGAAGGGGTAACCACTGCTCAGGAGCTCCTTCAAGGTCAGAGATAGCCCAGGTCAGCGAGGCCACACCTGTGACTTAGGGCCATCTTAACCGTGCATACCATCTTGACCTCACCCCAGGTTTCTGTTTAACCTGAGGCCAATGCCTGGACCCCTGAAAATGGCTGGACTGAAATGCTGCCTTCTCCTGGCCACCACGTAGTAAATATTTCCCTGTCCTCCCCCATATCTGTTTCTTTGACGTGGGGGTGAGGTGCTGACTTACCAGCATGAGTTACCTGGAGTTCTGCCAGGGATCTAAAAACCCAGCCTCAATACTTTTTCAATGATAGTGACAAAGCTTCTAGATGTACATACAACCACATAACAACTATAATCACAGCGTGAGAATCACATACAATAGTATTCACTCTTACATAGTGAACTTTTTTATAAAGCACGGTCTCCCCAAATCATATTCCTCTCAAGTCTCCATGTGAGATACTATATAATACCTGATATGTGAGGAATAGCCATGAAAAGGAAACAACACAAGTCTCACAGTAACAGAAGTTGAGTGTGTGCACTGGCTTCAGGTATGGTGTGATCGAGACCTCAGGCAATATTATCTCAACCCACTTCTCACTGCTGGTCCCTTGATAACTTGTGTCCACCCAAAAACCTGCACATAATGTTCATCGCCATTATATTTACAATAGCCAATGCTTTAGATTTCCATCACTGCAACACAATATCTGAGCAAAATAACTCTCCAGAGAGAGGATGTCTTTTTGCTCATGACTTCAGACCATCATAGCAGGGAAGGTATGATAGAGAGGAAGTGCTCACATCACAGCAGCTAGGAAGCAGGGGTGGGGGAGGAAAGGAGAGGGAGCTGCACTGCTGGGCTCTCTCCTCTGTTCCCATTCACTCCACGCAGACCCCAGCCGAGGGAAGGTGCAGCCCAAACTCAGGTGGGTCTTCCCCCTGGGTCAATCCTCTCTGGAAACGCTGCACACACCTCCCTAGAGACGTATTTAACAAATAATCTCCTCCACACTTTGCAATCTATGTAAGCTGACAAGATCAACCATCACAGGACTCCCTTTGGGCAAGAGGCCAGGCAAGTTCAAAGCCACTATATAAAAGTCTCAAAACAACAAAAGAAAGATTAAACCATCACAACTAAAAACTAAAGTGAGATCGGTTGATTAAACCAACTTGTGTAACTGTAACCCCTCTGTGCAATTACATTTTTAAAAAGAATTTTTTAAAAAGTAAGGTGCTGATTTCTGTTTTCACCACTTAGTTGGAAGGGCACTGGAACTTCTAACTCAAGCAGTGAAGGAAAGTGATTGGAAAGGAAGAAATAAAACTGTCCTTCTCTGTAAATATGACTGCTTTTGTAGAAAACCCAAAGTAATCTACAGAAAAGGTCCCAGTACTAGTGAATGAGTTCAGCAAGAATGCAGGATCCAAGGTAAATTCACAAACTCACAGCACACACAGCATGGTGTGGATTAACAAAAAACCACTAGAAAAATGAAAGATGTGATACTATTTATAGTTATTCCAAATCAAGTGTAGTACTTGGGTTGCAATAGAGGAAAACACACAAGTATAAAATGCTGGCATGAGAAATCAAAGATCGCAAGACTTGCAGACACTAGCTGTGCTCTTGGATCAGCGCACGGAGACGTGGTCAGTTTTTCCCAAGTTGAGCATTCAGGGACTGCCTATCAAAATCTCACCAATGGTTCCCTTTTCAGACATCGGTCAAGTGTGTAAGATTTTGGTGGAAATGTAAAAACCATAGATTAGCCACAATAATTTGCAAAAACACTAAAGCCAGAGGAATCGTTCTTCCAAGGTTAAGGTTTATTATATATGACAATATCAGTTAAGAACATGTAGTTTTGATTGATGGAGTCTGTGGTGTTGAGTGGCACACAGGTCAATAAAACAGAGTGCGGCACCTGTGTTGATCAGCACAGATATTCTCTACTGATGTCTAATGGCAGGGCAAATGTGATTCAATGAGAGACGGCCCAGGAGCAGCTGCACAGGCATTGGGAAAGTGGAACGCAATAAAACTTCATCTGTAAAACTAACTCTAAGTGGACCAGAGACATAAATTTAAGAGACAAATAGGAGGCAAACATTAGGCTTAGGGAAAGAATTCTTACACCTGACATTGAGAGCCCAATTCATTCATAGTGAGAAAAATTGGACCTTACTAAAAAAATTGCTGTGAGGAATTCTTCACAGACAAGCTACAAACAGGGGCTTGCATTTGGAACACATAATGCCTAAAGAACTTCAAAAACAGAACACTGGGAAACAGATTGTCCAAGCAGGAAACGGGTAAAGTACGTGAGCACACATTTCACTGACGAGGTTTTATAAGGCTATAGAAACATGGCCAGCTTCATTAGCTGCTGAAGAAATGAAATGAAATCCACAATGAGATATTGGTACCCACTTGTGAGAAATACTAGAATGCAACTAAAGGTAAGAGGCAAATGCGGGAAGGGATGCCAAGAGGTCAACTGATTTGCCATGTCTTGTGAGAATGCAAAATGGCACAGGCACTAGAATTCAGCAGTTCCCTTTAAAACTAAACATGGACTTGTCCATCCTACTATTGGGTATTTATCCTAGAGAAAGGAACACTTCGGCTCTCTAAGACACTTGTACACAAACGGTCACAGCTCCTCCATTCCCAGCAGCTGGAATGTGGACGCATCCACCTGCCCTTAACAGGTGACTGGATCCACAACCCTTGGCAGCCCCAGGCCATGGTGACAGCAGTGTGGCCCCAGGACAGGAAGTGACAGACAGAGACACATGGGAGGGACTGGGGCCCTACCTCAGATGATGAAGTTACTCTGCCATTTGGTTTGTGCAAAGGATGACCCAGACAAGGGGAAAGTTCTGTTTTTAAATGACAGGTGTTGTGCTCCGTCAGATTCAGATCCTTTTACAGAAGAATGGGTCATCCAATACCATAAGTGCAAATCAATTTCAGATGGATTGCACATTCAGATATGAAAGATAAAGCAATAAAGCCTACAGAATGAAAAGGGAAGATCTTCCTGACCTTGGTGGTGGGGTGAACATTTCCTAAATGGAAAATTAACTACAAGTGGGAGAAGTGCAAACATTGGACTAAATAAATGAACTTCCCTTCTCAAAACACTAATATCCAGGCACTGGTGGGTCACACCTATAATCCTAGCTACTCAGAAGGCCAGAGAATCATGGTTCACAGCAGAAAAGCCCAGGACACTTTTATCTCCCATTAACCAGCAAGAAACCAGAATTTGAGGTGTGGCTTAAGTGGTAGAGAACCATCCTTGAGCGAAAAACCCAGGTGAAAGCCTGAGACCCTGAGTTCAAGCCCCAGTGCTGGCAGAAAGCAATGAAAACATCACCTGGAAGAAGCCGTTTACGTGAATCCAAAAAGGATTTGGATCCAGAATATATATGAACCTGTGTATGTGAAAGAGACCCTGTGTGTGAAGACAGGCAACACATGACAGGCACTGGAGAAGGCATGTGTACAAAAGGATAATAACGAATCATGTGAGAAGATGCCGCACATCGTTTATCTCTCTCTAGGAGAAATGCAAATCAAAGTCCTGATGGAACACCACTAGAAATGCAGAAGAATGTCAACAGTGAGATGTGCATGTGATATTACCTGAGGTGAGGCTGGGCCCCCATGGGAGTCCTGCCCTGCTGGTGGGAGGGTCAGCTGGTGAGTCCACATGCAAGAGTTCTGCAGGTTCTACTAAACCTGACCATACATATCCCCAATGCAGCATTAAAATGTAATCGACATAGGTGCCTAGATGTAATCTAGATATGGTTCCTGATAGCTCAAAAAACGGTATAGATATTAATAAAAACTATTAGCCAGAATGCTTATAGCAGCATTGTCCACAATGCTGTCAATCAGCAATCATGTGCAGTATGTGTGTTACATGAATATATATTACACACACATATATAAATATATACGTATAAAATGTTGAACCACAGAAGCTGAACAGAAGAGCATACATGCTTTATGATTCACTCGCAGACCCCTCAAAGCACCCAAGCTACTGCCTGGCATTGAATGTCAGGGGGCTTCTCCTGGGGCAGAGAGGAGGGCAGGGCTGGGGCAGGAAGGGGACCTCAGGCTCCTGATCCATCCCCCAGAGGCCTCCCTGGGTGGTGGTCCTTTGCTGACCAGGTGTCAGGGTGGAAGCTCACCCTTGGGGATGGGTCTACAGGTGCGTTCAGTTGAGCTCAACCACTGGCAGAGCACTAGGTGCTCTATGAGATTGTTTGATCACTACAAATGAAATTCTGGGCCCATCATGATCCTAGTGTGGAGGGGCACCCAAGCCCAGAACCTTCCACAAGGAGTCTTTGAACTCTGTGTTCCTCAGGCAGTAGATCAGGGGGTTAATCGTGGGTGTGAGGACAGTGTACACTGCAGAGATGAGCTTGTTGGAGCTACGTGTGTCGATGGCCTGGGGACGAACATACATGAAGATCATGGCCATGTAGAAGATGGTGACGACGGTGAGGTGGGAGGCACAGGTGGAGAAGGCTCTCCAGCGGCCTGTGGCCGAGGGGATGCGCAGAACGGCCAGGGTGATGTGTCCATAGGACAGGATGGTGGCCACGAGAGGGAACACCAGGATCATGAAGGCCAGGATGAAGTCCACCAGCTCAGCCGTGGAGAAGTCTGTGCAGGCCAGCTTGAGGATGGGTGAAATGTCACAGAAGAAGTGATTCAGGACATTGGAGCCACAGAACGTGGCACTGGAGATGAAGTAGACCTTGATCACAGAGATGGTGAAGCCACTGGCAAAGGAGAAGGCCACCAGTTGGACACAGAGCCCCGTGGTCATGATGACCTGGTAGCGCAGGGGGTGGCAGATGGCCACGTAGCGGTCGTAGGCCATGGAGGCCAGGAGCACGCACTCGGTGCACACCAGGGAGCTGAAGAAGTAGAGCTGAGTCATGCACCCGACAAAAGAAATGTGTTTGTGCTGCAGGAGGAAGCCGTCCAGCATCTTGGGGATGATATCTGAAACGTACCAGATCTCTAGGAAAGACAAGGAGCCCAGGAAGTAGTACATGGGCCTGTGGAGGGAGGTGCTTCTCCAGACAGTGAGGATGATGGCCAGATTTTCCACCAGTACAAAGAGGTAGGCGAGCAGGAACAGGAGGAAGAGCAGGAGCTGCAGCCTGGGGGCCGTGGGGAAGCCCAGCAGGATGAAGGTGCTGACCCTGGTGATGTTCTCCCCCCTCATCCTTCTGTGCCTGCAAAAGACCAACAAGAAAGTGGAAAGGCCAGAGGACAGCTGAGGGGAGAAGGTGGAGCCGGCCCTGGGGTGAGCTCAGCACACAGAATGTACACCTGGCTCTCACAAGCCACAGGGGAATCTCTCAATTCACCTAGGCCAGGCTTACCCAGGAAAGTCCTGAGTGCTCGAGTCAGGTATAATGAAGAAGAGGGAAGGAGGATGAAGGACAGGCCAGGGAGCAGACTCCAGAATGTAATCAGAGGGCTGGGCACAGCCATTAGACGAGGAAGCTGACTCTGCTCTGTTGCTGGGGTCTCGGTTTTATCTCCCAAGAGAGACCCGCCAATAGCCACCACCAATACATACTTTAGCACTATTAAATCATTTTATTTACAAATTTCCTTGAGTTAGGGGTGGAAGGCTGGCATTATTATCACCCCTTAATAGATCATCCAGGCAAAAGTGAAGAAATTTCAGAGGTAAATAGCTACACTGACCATCTATACCTAATAGACAGCTACAGATTTTTCCACTCAGCAGCATCAAAATATACTTTTTTTCCAGCAGCCCATGGAACATTCTCCAAACCAGATAATATCCTAGTTACAAAGCAAAGCTCTGTAAATTAAAACAATGAACTCCCTCCCTCTATCCTGTCAGACCACAATGTAATAAAAGTAGAGCTCAACAGCAAAAACCATCACAGGAAACACTCAAACTCATGGAAACTAAACAATTCATTGCTGAGTAATCAGTGGGCCATTGAAGAAATAATCAAGGAAATTAAGGTGTTTTTGGGATTCAGTGTAAATGAAGACAGAAAATACCAACTCCTTTAGGATACAACAAAGGCAGTACTCCAGAAATTTCATATCCTTAAGTGTTTTCATAATCAAATTAGAAAAAAATCTCTAATCAGTACCCTAATGCTTCAGAAAAACCACAACAATGCAAAACATTTCACAAACAAGACAAACCTAAACCCAGTACATGGAAAGAAATAGAAAAATTAGAGCTGCAATAAATGAATTAAAAAGTAAAGAAAAAATACATAGAATTAACAAAACCAAAAGTTGGCTCTTTGAAAACATTAAGAAAATTGACAGGCCCCTAGCAAACTTAACTAAGTAAAACACACTCTAATAACTAAAACTAGGAGATGAAGGAAATATCACCACAGACTCAAGAAAAAATTCAGAATATTATAAGGGAATACTTTATAAGCCCTGATGCAACAATTATGAGAATCTGGCAGAAAGTGACACATTGCTAGACAAAACCCAAACTGAGTCAGGAAGATATACCCCAACTACCCAGACCCATCACAGGTGATCAGATTGAACTGGCAATAAAAGACCTCCCTTCTAGGAAAAGCCCAGGACCTGATGGCTTCACAGCCAAATTCTATGACACCTTTAAAGGAGAATTATCATCAATACTCCCCAAATTCCCCAAACAGAAGAGGGAACACTACCAAACTCATTCCAGGAAGCTAGCATCACACATATCCCCAAACCAGATTATGACAGATCAAGAAAAGAGAACTTCATACTAACTCCTTGATGAGCATTGATGCAAAACTTCTCAACAAAATATTGGCCAACTGAATCCAATAACTGATCAAGAAAATCATACACTATGATCAAACAGGATTTATTTCAAGGACAGAAAGCTGGTTTAAAATACGTAAGTCAAATAATATAATACACCACATCAACAGGAGCAAGGACAAGAACCACATGATCATCTCTACAGATGCAGAAAAAGCCTTTGACAAGATCCAACACCTGTTTATAATAAAAAGCCCTGGAGAAGCTAGGAATATATGGAATGTTCCTCAATATAATAAAGGCTGTGTATATAAAACCACTTACAGACAGCATTATACTTAAAGGAGAAAAAGTCATTCTCCTTAAATTCTGGAACCAGACAAGATGTCCACTCTCTCCACTCCTCTTCAACATACGGAATTCCTAGCAAGAGTAATACATTCCTAGCGAGAGAAAAACATAAAGGGGATCCAAATAGGGAAGAAAGAAGTAAAACTATTCCTTTTTTCAGATGGCTCCCCCAAGCTACTAGAGCTGATCCAAAACTTAGGCAAAGCAACAGGGTATAAAATCAACCCATAAAAACCAGTAGCTTTTCTGTATGCCAACAATGAGAAGATCAAGACAGAAATCAGAAAAGCAACCCCACAAAAATAGATCCAAGGGCAAAGAGAACAGAAAAGAAGACCCAGAAATGAACCCACAGACCTATAGCCATCTAATATTCAATAGTGGAACAAAAAATACGGGCTGGAAGAAAGACAACCTTTTCAACAAATGGTACTGGCAAAAATGGACGTCCACATACAGAAAACAGAAGCTAGATCCCCTTATATCAGTTTGTACCAGAAATCCTGAGCACAGGTCAAAACTTCCTAAGTAAAATTTTAGAAACATAACAAATCAAAGAAAGAATTGATAAATGGGATTACATCAAATTTATAGTTTCTGTAAAGGATATAGCTAATAAGATAAATTGAAAGATCACAGAATGGGAGATTTTTTTATCAGCTATCTATCAGACAAGGGCCTAATATCCAAAATATACTTAGAGCACAAAAAAAATGGATTCTCAAAAATATACCGTGAGAGAAACAACAACTCAATTAATAAATGGGCTTATGACTTAAAAAGAGACTTCTCAGAAGAAGTAAACGTGGCCAATAGGCAAATGAAGAAATGTTCAACATCTCTGGTCACAAAGGAAATGCAATCAAAATTACACTGTGATTCCACCTCACCTCAGTTAGAATGGGCAATGTCAAGAAAATGAACAATATAAATGCTTGTGGGGATGTGGCCAAAAGGGAACGTTACCATACCACACTGTTGGTGGGAATGTAAACTTGTTCAACTACTCTGGAAAGCAGTATGGAGGTTCCTCCAAACACTAAACACAGAGCTACCATATGGCCCAGCAATTCCACTCGGGGGTATGTATCCACTAGAGCACAAACAAGGATGCACTAAAGCCACCACCACAACCATGTTTACTGCAGTATTGTTTCCCATAGCCAAGAAATGATATCAGGCCAGATGCTCCTCAGTGGATGAATGGATCAAGCAAATGTGGTGTATAGATACAGAGTGGAATTGTACTCATCCATTGGAATGATATTGTACTATTTATAGGGAAATGGAAAGACTGGGAAAAATTATATAAAGTGAAATAAGCCAGACCCAGAGAAGCATAGGTGTCATGGGTTCTCTCATTTGTGGGAGCTAGAATGTGCCTATAAACCTATAAGTAGACACACTGGGTGGTACCCAAAGCATTATAAAAGAATGTATTGAAGTATAATAGACGCTATGGAGGGCTCAAACAGTATAATTCTTTAGAAAGACCAAGTCAAACCCCAAAAAATAAGTCCTTGGAAATGGGTATTTGCAGAGGAGAGGGAAAGCAGAATGAACTGGGGAAGTGAGCAGACTGCAGGCCAGGATGCATTGCATATACCACAGACCTGAGCACAATGAGGGAAGGGTGGGTGGGCTGGGCGAGGACGGCGAAGGGACCGCACATATCAAGAAGCATTGTGCACACACATTGCGTTGTTAAGTGGCAAACAACCCGATACATAAGCTACAAATTAAGAAAAGTGAGGGAAGGGGGGGGTGGGGGATGAAAGGGCTGAGATGATCAAGAGGCACTGTACTCATAAGCTGCTCTGTTGATTGGCAACTCCTTTGTACAACGACGTAGAGAAAACAAAAATGTATTGAAGAAAAAAGCATCTGCACAACTGGCTGTCAATGGTAAATGCTGGGACATCAACAAAGGAAACAAAGGGAAGTCAGAGAGTTCATGCCAGCTGCCCACGGAGGGTCCAGTACAGTCCGGGAGCATCAAGTCCGGCCGGCCTTGGGGGCTCCCTTCAGAGGAAGCCTGCAGGATGGCGGTAGACCAGGGTCTAGATACGGCTAATGAAATGGGGCAGGGAGCTCCAGGGCAACACAAAGAACGGCTTTGAATTTAGGGACCTATACCTGTCCATGGCCAGCTGTGTGGACTTTGAGATCTCAGTGAGCACCGACACAGAGGAGGCCATGCACGCCCATAGCTCGGGCCTGTGGCTGCCTGTGTGTCAGCAGCACGTCTCTGAATGAGGTCAGGCTTCCATCCAGCCAGGAAGCACAGCCCCCAAGCTACGGAGTGAGGGATGGGAAAGGCTGCAGGAAGGTTCTGGGGGACCCAGCCTCAGCACGGGAGGGTGGAGGAGCTGGTCCCTTGAACCAGGGGCTGCCGGGCACCCTGGCCCTGCGCAGTAGCAGCAAGGCCCCCCGCTGCTCACACCCTCTGTTAGAAGAAGAAGCGGGCCTGTGAGGGACACCGGCGCTCCAGTCAGCAGGAAGGACAACGCGGGAGCATAGGATCTGTGTGACTCCCACAAAGGAGGCAGGACCCACAGTGACACGGGGGGGGGGGGTCGGCCAGGGGCCTGTCCCACAGCCACAGTCACGTGATGCCACCCTGGACAGCTCTGAACTGCATGCCAGTGGCTGCCCCGGCCCTGTCTGCGGTGGCTCTGATCCAGCCCTGGCCCTCTGCACTGCCCAGCTGGCTGCCCAGAGCTCAGGCCACACACCTCTCGGCTGCCGCAGAGTACCCGCGGGCCCTGCCCTGGCCCCGCCGGGCACCCAGGCCCTGCTGGCCTCGGGCCAGCGCTGAGTGACTCCAGCACACACACCCTTGCAGGGACTCTGCCACAGCGCAGGTTCCACTCACCACCATGCTGAGGATGGCATGGACACCGAGTGCTTCCAGCAAGGCCTCTGTGGGGGCCCGGCCCACCTGAATGGGCAGGGGCAGGCTGGGTGGGGGGCTCTGAAGCACGGGCGCCATCTGTAATTCCACAGGCGGCACGCTGCCCTGTGCAGGGCAGGGGCGGGGCAGAGCCCAGGGGCCCAGCGGACACAGCAGTCAAGGCCTTGCTGGCCAGGGCCGGGGTTAGGAAGACACCGTGCTCAGACCCGGGATTGCTGGGCCTGTCGGGAAGGCCTCTCTTTCCGTGCCAGCCACCTCTGCCTGGCTTCCTGAGGCCGTCTCCAGTGCCACTAATGTCTAGCCTCCTTGCTTGTCGACCTTGAGTCCAGGTGTTTTTAAGACTGCAAGGAGTGTGTGGAGACATGGGGAGAGAGGCCAGGCGAGCCCCGGCAGAGCCGAAGAAGAGCACCACAGGCCCAGGCACCTGCCGCCGCAGAGGCTGCGAGCCCGCGGCTCGGCCGCGCCCAGCTGGAGCCTCTGCCTACGAAGCCATGCGGATAAAGTCTTCTGCCTTATACCCAAGATGGTTGCTCCTCTGTGGAAACATCCCAAGGACAGGGACGGGAAGGGCCGAGGGAAAGAGAGAAGATGGGGGACAGGCAAGGCCAGGTGTTTATCCCCAGACAGTGATGAGCAAAAGAAGAGAGGGAACTCTGCTGTGGGCTGGCCTCATGGAAGTCACAGAGAGGTCAGGGCTGAAAAGAAACTTCTAGAAAGGAACCGCCCAAGGACAATTGGCACTTGGGACATACCTGTACTCTGGACACCAAGGGCACCAAGAGTGGGCGGCTTGTGGGACCCAAACTCACCCCGGTGGGTGGCCCAGGCATCCTCTGCTGTAAAGTGACGGCTGAAGGTCCATTCCAGAACATAATGCATCCTGGACTTCAGCCTGCGCCCACCGTGGCCTCCATAGGCAAACTCGGTCAGGGCCCCACCACGCAGAATCAACCCGAGCCTCCGGACAGTGCCAGGCCATTCTGTGTGCTCTTCCCAGCCAAGAGGGCCTGCGGAGGGGGCTCCTGGGCACTGGGCTCCAGGACGCCCAGTGGCCTCCTGTTGCTGACCAGGTTTTCTGGGGAAGTCGGGCTCTCACACCCTTCCCAGCCCACACCGGCCCTGTGCTGTGTGCCGTTTGGATGAGCTCTAATCAACACAGGCTGGCACGTTCATACTGGATTGGCTGAGATGTGGAAAGTTGCGCCACTGTGACAAACCCAGGCCCCTTTCCTAAGAGCAGCGCTCTCTTCCTGGAAATGCTGTGCTTTCTCTCCCAGTTTTCGTTTGGAGATGGTCACAGAAGCCTGCTGCAGTGACCTGGGGACCCCCTGCGTTCCCCTCACCCCGCGGCTGTCAGCTCACAGAGCAGGGCATGCTGTTGGGGGAGGGGGAACTACACCCCAGACATCCCATGGAGGCCACCATTGGCTCCAATGTCTTCCCTTTTCAGGGCCCCTCTGCTCTGACAATGGCTGGGCTCAGATGTGGATGAATCTCCCTGGGTCCTGGATAGACAGAGGGGCAAAGGCTTCTGGGGAAGACCCCGGGATTCTCGCACTGGAGACGATGTCTGAGACGGTGCCCCAGCCTGCTCAAGGGGTAGACTTCTGTACCCAGAATGAGGTGGGCCGGGGCTGTGAGGGCCCCACACCCGTCAGCCTGCCCCATGCACTCTGATGCCTGCTCTCTCCCTGGCATGAAGACCTGGACACGGACCGTAGCCATGCTGGGGAGACAGCATGTGCTGCTCTGCTCGGTGCAGGGAAGGTGCTGTGAGGTGTACCAGACCCCCAAGTGTCTCAGAACGAGACCTATAAACACACACTCAGTACAGCACCCAGAAACACACCCTCGGTATAGTACTTATAAACATGCACTCAGTACAGCACCCAGAAACATGGCCTCGGTATAATACCCAGAAACACGCTCTCAGCTCGGTGCTGCTGGACTTGTATTCTACAAAGTGGCTGCCATCATGTCTGCACCCACTAGACTACAAAGAGGAGACTATCAGCAGAGCACTGACAGATGCACACGCGACACAGTAGCCATCAAGGTACACGGAGAACAGTTCCCATAGCGTGCTCATTCTCACCACATACCCATAAAAACATACTCAGCACAGCACCCACAGATGCACTCAGCACGGCACCCACAGATGCACTCAGCACAGCACCCACAGATGCACTCAGCATGGCACCCACGGAGGCACACGCGGCCCAGTACCCATCAATGTACACCAAGCACGATTCCCACAGATGCATTCTCACCACATACCCAGAAATACTCAGCACAACACCCACAGATGCACACTGAGCTCAGTACTCATAGGAGCAAGGGCCACGAGGGTGAGGCATGTGGGGTGGGGGCAGCACCAGGTGCGTGTCCCCACCGACCCAAGGCGCGACCTACTGTCAGGTCACAGCGGAGGCCGCCGGCGCCTTGCGGACAGGGCTGGGTCCTGCCTGGGGTCTGGAAGCTTCACGGCCCAGGGCTGCGGCACCTGCAGCGCTGAGGGCTGGCGTGACTCCTGCCTGTCCGGCGACGCCTGGCTGCAGGCTGGTGCGAGGCGGACTCCCTCGGACCCTGAGGTGAAGCTCCCTGGCTTCTTCTGCTGGAGCTCAGGGCCTCCTGGGCCCAATTACCCCTCCTGCCGCTGAAGCTGCCCACGCTGGCAATTAGCAGGGTCAGTGCCTCAGTGGCCAACTGCGGAGCTCCCCACGGGGGGGACTGCTGTCCCCCGTCACCCGGTGACCCCTCACCCAGCAAGGGTCCCAGGAGTGCCTTGCTGAGCCAGGCCAGGAGCCTGCAGGACACGGGAGGGGCCGGGAGGAGGGGGATGCTGGAGCACAGGAGCAGCCGCCCAGGCCCCGGGGGGCGGGTGAGGGGCAGGCTGCAGCGGTGGACTGGACAGTCAGTTAGGCCAGGACGGGCCCCGCCACGCGCAGGCCACGCCGCCCCCCTCTGCCTCAGTGCCCCTGTGCTCAGCGCTGTGGAGCTTCTGTTCTCTCCTCCCCTGTTTCCCTCCTCCCCGCTGCCAGCCCGCGCTCCGCAGGCAGGGCCAGTCCCCGAGCCTCTCTCGGGCGTCTGGATGTGCTGCTCCCTCTGCATGTCCTCACGTCCACCTCCTTCCATGCCCACGCCCTCCTGACATCGCAGCTCTGCCCTGCTGGGCACCCCTCCGTGCCCAGGAGGAATCCACTTCCTGCCTCTGCCAGTGACGGTGGCTCTCGGTCCCTTGGCCTGTGACGGCTTCGCTCCGCTTCCTGCCTCATGCCAGCCACGTTCCCCCCCCCCCCCCGAGTGCAGGTCCCCTCTGTGTCTCCAGGAGGAAGCTGGCAGTGCGCGTGGCCAGCAGACAGTGCACCGCACAGCTCTGTGCACACCCTGCCTTCACCACACTTCCTCTAGGTCAGACCACAGTCACAGAGGCAGACATTGACATGGACAGGTTTGGGGACCATTTTCCAGCTGGTTCCAGGTTTTGTTTTGTTTTTTTGTTTTTTTTTTTTTAGTTTAAAACTAAGATTTAATTTCCTTCATTAAAAACAGTTGTACTGGCAAAAGGAATTTTCCTTTTCACATGTTCTTAATATGACTGAACATTAGGAATCATTTTTTTAAAAAAGACTGTGGTATTTTCTTTCTTTCTTTTTTTGTGAAAATACCGTACAGAGGGGTTACAATTACATGGGCAAGATAATGAGTACATTTCTTATCAAGCATTGTTGCCTCCTACTTTGTTTCCCCTTCCCATCCCTTCCCATCACCCTTCCTCCTTCCCCCCAACCCCGTCCCCCCCCAGCCCCGCTTCCCCTTTCTCTCACCCCCCATGGTTCCAGTTTTTAAAACATCTTTTGTGTATATCCCTGAATTACACTCTGAGTAGTTGGAGTGTTCTTGTCTCTATCAATAGAAGGTAAACTTCGGGAGACAGCGAGTTTTGTCAGAAACACGCGATGGGACGCACACAGCCTCGGATTTCCCCTCGGCTCGCTCACGTTGGGTCTTGTGCCAATTCTGACCAAACCAAACATCATGTGTATTTCTTCCCTGATTTGGTTAAATCAAACTCTCACAACCCCGTACTCTAATCCATTGATGACTGAGACAGAGCCTGACATCAATGCCAAAGTCTTTGGCCAAGCTCTTCACATGAAGAGCTTAACCCAAGGCAGGGGATTGTTAAAGTACAGGTGGCCCGAAGAGGCCTCTGTGTGAATACCTGAATTCTCACACAATGAATGGAAACCAAACTTGGTTATAAACTCAGGGAAAGTCTAACAGAGGTGTATACATTGCAACAACTTGCTGGGTCTCCACCAACTCTAGCCAATCCCATGGCGCTGACCATTCAACCATGTTCAAAGAAGAAACTACTGACCTTTTCCAGTCAGCACACCTCACTTCCTTTTCCTTCGTCCTCCAATCAGCACAGCTTTAACTCCCTTCCATATTCTTCTAACAGATATCTTACAATCATGTTCTAACTCACCTCCATATTCTTCCCACAGATGTCCTCCAATCACGTTCCACTTCTGTTTTCTTCCACCAGTTGTTCTCCAATCAGCTCCTCTCTACTTCACTTCCATTTTCTTCCCACAGATATCCTCCAATCACGTTCTACCTCGCTTCTGCTTTCTGCCCACAGATGTCCTCCAATCACATTCTACCCCCCTTCTCCCTTCTTTCCACAGATGTCCTTCAATCATGTTCTAACTGAAACTTCTCTAGGCCTGTTCTGGACCTAAGGATTACCTGGTGTGTAAATGATTTTTTACTCAATTAAACTTTGATCATGTTAATTTGTCAGGTTTCTCTTCTTAACCAATCTGAACCAGGTTTGTGTCTTCTTCATTAATGCTAATGCCGACACTAAATTTCTGACCCTAAATGTGAATCCTGTGGATGAAATCAAAGTCTCAAGACCCCATACTCTATCAGAACCCCACTCTGCTCCACAGTGAAATGCAATTTCCCCTTGGCCTCACTGCAGCACTGGTGCTGAATCGTGTTTCTTTTATGGAGATTATCTCCCTCGGCCTCCTGTGAAGCCCACTCACTAGGTCCACCTGGTCTCCATGCCAGTGTGACCCAACCCAAACTCATCAGCTTCCCTTCACTAGACTCTCCTCCTCAACCAGCGCTGCCACACGAGTCCCACCCGCAGGTCTAGAAGCATCCCTCAATCCGTCCCTTCCCCCAACACAGCCCTGCATGGTTCTTGGATGGGTCCTAGCCACTCCATCCCACACCAGGCCCACTGCTCTGTCAGGTGGTGCCCATCTCTGCCCTGGACAGCCCCACAGGCTCCTCCACACTCTCCCTGCTTCCCACTGGGCGCCGCCCATCTCCACACCTGAGCAACCGGCTGTGGGAGGCAGGAATTTGAGCGGGCCCCACCCTCAGCATCAACCACGCTGCCCGCCACACTGTGACCTTGGGTCTCAGTGCCTGCTGTAGCGGGTGTTTGCTCCGGCCCCAATCTGGATGGTCTCTGCAGTCTCCCCGTTGGTGAAACCAGGCTTCAACATCAACAGCATCTTCAAGCTCTGAGAGAGTTCATGCTGCTCCCCGCCTCTGAGTTTCCCTCTCCGTACGCTAGCATGAACGACTCTCATTTCTGTTGAGGTGAGCATGTCCAGTATTGCACCTCGATCCCCTCAGTGTGCTTGCTTAGCCTTCTTTGTCCCAATGCCCTCATGTGCCCTTCCGCTCTGCACACCACCGCCATCACACCAGCCGGACCTATGAGTTAGTCAGGTGCTGGGTTCCTAGGGTCCACAGTGAACAGGACCAATGGCACCCAGCTGCCTGGGCATCTGGGAGCATTAGAGAAACCAACGCCCATCAGCTCAAGCGTTAATAAAACACTTCATACGTTCTCAGCAGCTGGATGCCTCTGGGCTGGGTGGGCATACAGGCCGTGGGCCAGGGTGGACGTACAGACTATCTGGATGTACAGACTGGTTTTCCACAGGACTATCAAGATCCTTATATGTACATTTAAAAACAAGTCCAACCAAGCACAAGCAGTGGTAGCTCACATCTATAATCCTAGTTACTCAGGAGGTTGAGATCTTAGCATCTTGGTTAAAAGCCAGCCAGAGCAAGAAAGTCCATGAGATTTTTATCTCCTCAACCAGCAAAAAGTAGGAGGTATAGCTATGGATCAAGTGGTAGAGAACTAACCTTAAGACAAAACAGAACACATACACACACACACACACACACACACACACTCACATATACAAGTCACACACACACACAAGTCACACACAAGTCCACACACTGTCACAATTCTCAGCGCACCTTGCAGGGGGACTCTTGTAGCTCATTTGTTAAATATTCTAGTATTTTAACACAGGGAAGCTCACTGAGAATGGTAAACCTCTCATGGCCAGCACATTCCACGCTCCTCAAATGTGCTTGGTAATTTTAAAGGTGAGGAAAATGTATTACACTTCGAGAAGCCCTGCTTTGCTCAGATGAAAACAATGAAACCATGGGATGATCAGACCAACAACACCTCTGATACCACTCTCCAGGACTGAAGGGAGAAGAGAGATGAGAGAGTAAATTTTAATGGAATGCAGCACACTACAGCAATGCAAGGAATTCCCCGCCCAGCTCCTCATGAGTGAGGTTGCAGGTGAAATCCCGGTGCTTCTCAGTGAAGTTACAGGAAGCAGAGGCGCGTTCCCTATGGCGGAGGAGCGTGACTCAAGCCCAGAGCCTTCCTCAAGGCTTCCTTGAACTCTGTGTTCCTCAGGCAGTAGATCAGGGGGTTCAAGATGGGCGTGAGGACGGTGTATAAGACAGAGATGAGTTTGTTGGAGCTGCGTGTGTCGATGGCCTGGGGACGCACATACATGAAAAGCAGGGCGGTGTAGAAGATGGTGACGACGGTGAGGTGGGAGGCACAGGTGGAGAAGGCTCTCCAGCGGCCTGTGGCCGAGGGGATGCGCAGAACGGCCAGGGTGATGTGTCCATAGGACAGGATGGTGGCCACGAGAGGGAACACCAGGATCATGAAGGCCAGGATGAAGTCCACCAGCTCAGCCGTGGAGAAGTCTGTGCAGGCCAGCTTGAGGATGGGTGAAATGTCACAGAAGAAGTGATTCAGGACATTGGAGCCACAGAACGTGGCACTGGAGATGAAATAGACCTTGATCACAGAGATGGTGAAGCCACTGGCAAAGGACAGGACCACCAGCTGGACACAGAGCCCCGTGGTCATGATGACCTGGTAGCGCAGGGGGTGGCAGATGGCCACGTAGCGGTCGTAGGCCATGGAGGCCAGGAGCACGCACTCGGTGCACACCAGGGAGCTGAAGAAGTAGAGCTGGGTCATGCACCCGACAAAAGAAATGTGTTTGCGCTGCAGGAGGAAGCCGTCCAGCATCTTGGGGATGATGTCACACACGTACCAGATCTCGATGGTGGACATGATGCCCAGGAAGTAGTACATGGGCCTGTGGAGGGAGGCGCTGCTCCAGACGGTGAGGATGATGGCCAGGTTCTCCACCAGCACACAGAGGTAGATGAGCAGGAACAGGAGGAAGAGCAGGAGCTGCAGCCTGGGGGCCGTGGGGAAGCCCAGCAGGATGAAGGTGCTGACCCTGGTGATGTTCTCCCCCCTCATCCTTCTGTGCCTGCAAAAGACCAACAAGAAAGTGGAAAGGCCAGAGGACAGCTGAGGGGAGAAGGTGGAGCCGGCCCTGGGGTGAGCTCAGCACACAGAATGTATACCTGGCCCTCACAAGCCACAGGGGAATCTCTCAATTCACCTAGGCCAGGCTTACCCAGGAAAGTCCTGAGTGCTCGAGTCAGGTATAATGAAGAAGAGGGAAGGAGGATGAAGGACAGGCCAGGGAGCAGACTCCAGAATGTAGTCAGAGGGCTGGGCACAGCGAGTGGACGAGGAAGCTGGCTCTGCTCTGTTGCTGGGGTCTTGGTTTTATTCTCCTTAGCAAGGCCCACGTTGGGCTCCATGGCCACCACCAGTACCTACTCTAGCACCACGGAACCATTTTATTTACAAATTTCCTTGAGTTAGGGGTGGAAGGCTGGCTGTGATGTCATATCATGCAAAGTACCATGCATGCTGGTACAGATGGCCCACCGCACCTTCTTGAAGGGTGAGTGGAGAGGGGCCACCCCATCTCCTTGGAGGGCTCAGTGGAGAAGGGTCACCCCATCTCCTTGGAGGGGTGAGTGGAGAGGGGCCACCCCACCTTCTTGGAGGGGTGAGTGAAGAGGGTCACCCCATCTTGGAGGGGTGAGTGGAGAGGGTCACCCCAGCTTCTTGGAGGGGTGAGTGGAGAGGGTCACCCCAGTTCCCCGGGGTGCTGATCTGTAAGCCTAAGAAGCAACTATGACTGGCCCCCAAGCCTTCTGTTCTGAGAGCCTGTGGCTTTCTCTCACCGCTGCCCACAATTCACAGAACACTCATACGTACACACTCCTGTATACATTCTCGGATACATCTTCTCCCAGGAACTCACACAGTCTCATAAAGACGCTCACACACTCGAGCCGCTGCTGAACAGTCTTTGGTTGAAGAACTCTGACTTCTTACATGGGCCCAGAAAGGAAGAGATGAAGGCAGGATGAAGGCCCGGCCTCCGGCCTGCACGTTGAACCTGTTCTCTCAGACATTCTCACCTCCAGCCTAATGCAGGCAGACAGGGCAGGCTGAAAGTCGTGCACACTTTTACCCAGCTGGGAGCCCAAGGTAACACTGCTGGGGTTTTTTAAACTGTTTTTTATTATCTTTAAGTAGTTATACAAAGGAGATGCCACTTAACAAAGCAGCTCATGAATACAATCTATCTTGATCAGTGTCACCCCTTTCAACACCATTGCTGGTTTTGGGGTTTTTTTTTTTTTTTTGGTAAACCAGGCAATCTTCTTCCTGCCCTCCCCCAGCCTCTCTGACCTCCATGAAGATTAATCATCTGACACACAGGACATTCACCTTCACAGACTCAGTGCCAGGAGATTAGACTTAGG
Organism: Dipodomys merriami; assembly: GCF_024711535.1. Taxonomy (NCBI): domain Eukaryota; kingdom Metazoa; phylum Chordata; class Mammalia; order Rodentia; family Heteromyidae; genus Dipodomys; species Dipodomys merriami. The sequence continues at coordinate 1,276,333 of NW_027202270.1, read as the reverse complement.
ACCCCACTGTATGGTCTGGGCATCTGTCATTCACCTGGACCCAAGCTCCCTCGCTTCCCCCTTAGAATCTGGATGTTTTCTCTCAGGACTAGCTAGCACAGGACAGCAGGGGGATTTTATTTTGTTTTGGATGTACTAGGTTTGAACTCAGGGCCCCAGGCTTGCTAGGCTTGCTTGCTTCCTTGGCTTGCTTCCATGGCTGGTACTCTATCACTTGAGCCATGCTTCTAGCCATACTTTCTGCTGGTCACTGGGGGAAGAATTCTGACAGGCTTTTCTGCATGAGCTGGCTTCAAAGGATGTCCTCTAGATCTCAGTCTTCTCAGTGGCTACCATGGTAGGTGTGACATGGGCATCCCTGCCTTCCCTGGACAGAGGCTAGAGCAGGGTCTGGAAAGCCAGCTCAGATAAGCATGATAAAGCTGAGGCAGAGCGGGGCCAGGGCGATTCCTGGAGTGGGGTTTGCTTTCCATAGCACACCACACCATGCTCCTTTGGCATCCTGTCTGCAGTTGTCAGGGGGTGTCTATCAGGGGACCCTGCAGGGGGAAGGGAGGGGGGTCAGAACCCATGTGGATTTGGAGGTAGGCCCCGGGGCCGGGTATGTCCCGGAGCACTGCATGAGATAAGAAGTCCGAATGGCGCTCTGGGCCGGTGATTGTGGGGGCAAGGGGGGGAGGGGGCACGCTGGGGCCAGCTCTGGACCCATCCCAGCCCCCATCCCAGTTCTGTCACTCACTGTGGGCAGGTGGCTGGAGAGGGTCAGGATGTCCACAGGTCCAAAGGAATCCTGAAGCTAGAAACGAGAGAGAACCAAAGGCTGAGGGTGTCCCGAGAGCCCTGACTCTTTTGGAAGAGCGGTGGTGGCGGAGTAACCACAGGGATCCGCCCCGGCTCTCTCTGACCAAAAGGAGATTGAGGGTCCCAGCACGTGACTCAGAGAGTCACACCAATCAAACCATAAACAGACAGAGACGTGCTCCAGCAAGGAGGAATTTATGCCACGTGCACACAAGGGCAGAAGCCAGCGAAGAGGTGCTGCAGTGGGTGATTCCCACTGTGCGCTGTGCCGGGTGCCACCAGCACGGACAGCAACACACCCAAGACCCACAACTGGGGGGAAGAAAAGGAGGAACCGGAGCTGGAGACTGCCACATCCAGACACAGAACCACTTCACAAGGAACGCTGCTGGCTGGCTCAGCACCGGCCCCGGGAACCGTGAGGACCCCATTAGGGACCCCTCCCCTGGAAGGCCAGAGCACCTGGGCCAGATCCTCCCCCGAAAAGGGGTGCTGTACTTGAAGAGGGCAAAGAAGCAAGCCCTTTCCCCACCCCTTCTATGCACAGAAGACCGTCGTGACACAGCCTCACCGTGGCTATGCGCCACGGTGCAACCCTGCCCCTGCACGAGGGAGCAACAAGGTCCAGTTGTCCTGAAAACAATGCAGCCCATAGACAGCAGCGCCTCTCGGAGCTGCCATAGCCAGGGAGGCGCCTGGGAAGGGAAAGCCAGGTGCCTGACCTGGCCCCACCCGGGGAGAGACGGCTGAAACCTGTTTCACCCCTAACCCTGCCTGTGCTCTCGGAAGACTCTGCACCAGACAGTAGCTGCCCGACAACCCTGAGCCCTGAGCCAAGGATCTTCCCCCGCGCTGCCCCACCTGTGGCTAGCAGGAGGGCTGAAGACCAGTAAGGGGAGAAAGGATGCCAGTCCCATAGACTCTGCATCACAGCCAGCAGCTCTGGTCTCTGACATGCTGAGTAGAGACCTCCTCTTACCTTCATTGTTTAGAGACTGCAAGTCTCCACTTTGATTGCTTCGTTTTTAATGAGTTGTTGGAGACATGTATATACGTAATATATATTACAAGTTATAGACTAGATAGATAGACAGACATAACAGGTTAGAGGAATATATCTATCTATAGATATACATACAATATTTTTTCTTCCTTGTATTATTTTCTTTGTATTATTTTCTCTGTCCAAAAGTAAGATGCAATGAGGCAGGAAGGAGGGTGTCAGCACTTGCCTTAGACTTTTGAGAACAGACAGCATCGGGGTTACTCGCCACTCAACTGTCTTCTTCCGTGTAGAGTACAGAATTTCTCTTCCTCACTTGGCTCTTCCTTTGCATCGTCCCCGTCCTCTTCTCCTCAGTTTTTCTCTTCGGTTCTCTGTGCACTTGTACGCTCACTCATAGACATCGCTCCCTCTCCATCCGCAGCTCGCCTTGTGATGGCAACTCTTCCACACAGGTGCGTGTCCAGCCCAACCATGACCCAAGGCGCGACCTACTGTCAGGTCACAGCGGAGGCCGCCGGCGCCTTGCGGACAGGGCTGGGTCCTGCCTGGGGTCTGGAAGCTTCACGGCCCAGGGCTGCGGCACCTGCAGCGCTGAGGGCTGGCGTGACTCCTGCCTGTCCGGCGACGCCTGGCTGCAGGCTGGTGCGAGGCGGACTCCCTCGGACCCTGAGGGCGAAGCTCCCCGGCTTCTTCTGCTGGAGCTCCGGGCCTCCTGGGCCCAATTACCCCTCCTGCCGCTGAAGCTGCCCACGCTGGCAATTAGCAGGGTCAGTGCCTCAGTGGCCAACTGCGGAGCTCCCCACGGGGGGACTGCTGTCCCCCGTCACCCGGTGACCCCTCACCCAGCAAGGGTCCCAGGAGTGCCTTGCTGAGCCAGGCCAGGAGCCTGCAGGACACGGGAGGGGCCGGGAGGAGGGGGATGCTGGAGCACAGGAGCAGCCGCCCAGGCCCCGGGGGGCGGGTGGGGGGCACGCTGCAGCGGTGGACTGGACAGTCAGTTAGGCCAGGACGGGCCCCGCCACGCGCAGGCCACGCCGCCCCCCTCTGCCTCAGTGCCCCTGTGCTCAGCGCTGTGGAGCTTCTGTTCTCTCCTCCCCTGTTTCCCTCCTCCCCGCTGCCAGCCCGCGCTCCGCAGGCAGGGCCAGTCCCCGAGCCTCTCTCGGGCGTCTGGATGTGCTGCTCCCTCTGCATGTCCTCACGTCCACCTCCTTCCATGCCCACGCCCTCCTGACATCGCAGCTCTGCCCTGCTGGGCACCCCTCCGTGCCCAGGAGGAATCCACTTCCTGCCTCTGCCAGTGACGGTGGCTCTCGGTCCCTTGGCCTGTGACGGCTTCGCTCCGCTTCCTGCCTCATGCCAGCCACGTTCCCCCCCCCCCCCCGAGTGCAGGTCCCCTCTGTGTCTCCAGGAGGAAGCTGGCAGTGCGCGTGGCCAGCAGACAGTGCACCGCACAGCTCTGTGCACACCCTGCCTTCACCACACTTCCTCTAGGTCAGACCACAGTCACAGAGGCAGACATGGACATGGACAGGTTTGGGGACCATTTTCCAGCTGGTTCCAGGTTTCAAAAGCTTGTCTTTTATATATATCCCTGAATTACACTCTGAGTGGTTGGACTGTTCTTATCTCTACCGATAGAAGGTAAACTTCGGGGAGATAGTAAGTTTTCTGTTTGTTCACTGCTTTGCCCTCAGCATCTCCATCTGTGTGTGGTACGCGGGGACGAATGAGTGATCTGAGGGAGGAGTGAGTGAGCAAATAAACGGAACAGCGACTGGAGAAAGGGAAACAGACAAGTTTCCAGGAGAGCCACCACATCTAGCTACTGGTCCCCATCTTCCTCAACGGATACAGAAAGGGTTAAAAATGGGCAGCCAACAAAAATCCAAATAGAGCCAGGCGCTGGTGGGCACACCTGTCATCCCAGCTACTCAGGTGGCTGAGATCTGAAGATCACGGTTCAAAACCAGCCAGGGTAGGAAAATCCATGAGACTCGTATCTCCAATAAACCACCAGAAAACCAGAAGTGGTGCTGTGGCTCAAGTGATAGAGTGCTAGCCTTGAGCTGAAGAGCTGAAGGACAGCGCCCAGGCCCAGAGTTCAAGCCCCACGACTGACAAAAATTAAAAAGCAACCCAAAAAACAAAAGATCCAAATAGATTATCACAAACCTTTGCTCAACCTTCCTTTGTGTCCATTAAAGCTCAAAGCACTTCAACAGTTCCATTGTAGAAGATGTAATTGAGCTAGGATTTCCAATTCTATATACATGTCTTGGTAACATTCTCATCCTATCAACTGAAAAAATGAAGAAAGTTGGAGATTTGTTAAAGATTTATAGACAATCAACAAAATGTTGATGCCCAGGTTTGCAGTCGTGCCAAGTGTTAAAGCCTTGTGTGCCTGCTTCCAGACGGCTTCTGGCCGAGACCCCAGCTCAGATGGCAGACACATGGCAGCATTTGTTTGCTTTTACTTGGAAAAACCAACCATGTACCTGGGCCTGTAATGACTTTCCCCAGGCATTGTGTCAAGCCTTGCTAACCTGCGGTGTTCTAAGAGCTTTTCCTTGGGCCCAGAACCAACTTGGTTGGGTGTTCTAGGCCTGCAGTGCTGTGAAGCTTCGCCTTGGATCTAGAACAGAGTCGCTCTCCGCTTAGTGCTCTGTAAGGGCTCGATCAACCTTCCACAGCAACGGCCATGTAAAGGTTACAAGGCTTCAACACAAAGGCTGCAGTTCTTTTTCTTTATTTTTATTTTAAAATAATTTTTATTGAGATTAAGTGATTTCATAAATTTCAAAGGCTGCAGTTTTCAAGAAGAAAAAGTCCATTCCTTGGGATACAACACTTCACAGCTGAAGAAATGTCTTTCGCACCGGAGAGGATAAAAGCTGCAGGCGCTGGGTGCCGCGTCTGCCCTTCACGTCTTCCCCACTGGGTGGCAAGAGCGCAAGGCCTCCCTTCCTAGGGAGGACAGTCAAGGGCCAGTCCCAGGCCAGCCCTAAGCCCCCGGTTGCAGGACTTCAGGTTACAGCCCTGTTTATGTGTGAACACCACAAAGGTGGTGGAAAACAGGCCCATCACCTGTTGTAACCTACAGTTAAACTCCGTAGCACAGTCTTGTCTGAATTGTTGGAAGCAGACACATTGGTAGAAGCTTCATCTGAGCTAGTTTTAGGAAATCAACTTTGTTTTAACAGCCCTGAGGGCTCGTACAGGATGCTTGGAGAATGGCCCACTCCCTTCTCCTTGTTGGGTTGGACCTAGTTATCTGATCTGACTCACTTCTGCCATCAAGTGTCTTCCCTCCAAAGTCTCTGTGAGGACACGCATGACCAGAGGCCAAAGGGGTCGACTAAAACCAGTACCACCTGTACAATAGGACAGACAAAGATGGCTTCCAATGAGAAAAGACTCCAATAAGATTCTCCGGGGAGGGCTCACTGCAGGAATCAATGGGACTGCCAGATGTTTCAGTTTGAAATTAACTTGAAAATTGGAAAGAATATTTGACTTTGTAATCAGCCAGATCCCCTCCCAGAGGGGATCACTCAGACGCGGGAGCTGCCCTGAAGGGCGACGGCTACACACGAGCCCGGCAGAAACAGGCGATGGGACGCACACAGCCTCGGATTTCCCCTCGGCTCGCTCACGTTGGGTCTTGAGCCAATTCTGAGCAAACCAAACATCATGTGTATTTCTTCCCTGATTTGGTTAAATCAAACTTTCACACCCCCATACTCTAATCCATTGATGACTGAGACAGAGCCTGACATCAATGCCAAAGGCTTTGGCCAAGCTCTTCACATGAAGAGCTTAACCCAAGGCAGGGGATTGTTAAAGTACAGGTGGCCCGAAGAGGCCTCTGTGTGAATACCTGAATTCTCACACAATGAATGGAAACCAAACTTGGTTATAAACTCAGGGAAAGTCTAACAGAGGTGTATACATTGCAACAACTTGCTGGGTCTCCACCAATTCTAGCCAATCCCAAGCCAACCATTTTCAAATAAGGACACTACTGACCTTTTCCAGTCAGCACATCTCTACCTCACTTCCGTTTCCTTCCCACAGATGTCCTCCAATCAGCACTTCTCTACCTCACTTTCATTTTTCCCCCACAGATGTCCTCCAATTATGTTCTACTTTGCTTCTGTTTTCTTCCCACAGATGTCCTCTAATTAGCATGACTCTACCTCACTTCTGCTTGGGCATCTCTGTGCATTACAGAGCAACCAAGGCCATCAGCTCAAACAGTAATAAAACACTTTATACTTCCTCAGCAGCTGACTGTCTGTGGGCCAGCGTGGACATACAGGCCATGGAAAAGGGTGGATGCCAGGCTGTGGGCCAACATGGATGCCAGACTGTGGAAAAGAGTGGATATACAGACTGTGGGCCAGGGTGGATGTACAGGCCATAGACCAGGGTGGACAAACACCCTAGGTGGATGTACAGGCTGGTTTTCTTCAGGACTATCACAGATCCAGACGTGTAGATTTCTTTTTTTTCTCTCTCAGTCATGGGTGAAGATTTAAAAACAGGTCAAAACAAGTATTGGTAGTGGTAGCTCACATCTATAATCCTAGTTACTCAGGAGGCTGAGATCATCTTGGTTAAAAGACATCTTGAGCAGGAAAGTCCATGAGAATCTTATCTCCAATTCATCAGCAAAAAGCAGGAAGGGGAGTTAGCCTTGAGGGGGGAAGCACTAGCCTTGAGCCAAAACAGGACACACACACACACACACACACACACACACACACACACACACACACACAAATCCACACACTGTCACAATTCTCAGCACACTTTGCAGTGGGACTCTTGTAGCTCATTTGTTAAATATTCTAGTATTTTAACACACAGAAGCTCACTGAGAGTGGTAAACCTCTCATGACCGGCACATTCCACGCTCCTCAAATGTGCTTGATAATTTTAAAAGTGAGGAAAATGTATTACACTTCGAGAACCCCTGCTTTGTTCAGATGAAAACAATGAAACCATGGGATGATCAGACCAACAACACCTCTGATAACCACTCTCCAGGACTGAAGGGAGAAGAGAGATGAGAGAGTAAATTTTAATGGAATGCAGCACACTACAGCAATGCAAGGAATTCCCCGCCCAGCTCCTCATGAGTGAAGTTGCAGGTGAAATCCCGGTGCTTCTCAGTGAAGTTACAGGAAGCAGAGGTGCGTTCCCTATGGCGGAGGAGCGTGACTCAAGCCCAGAGCCTTCCTCAAGGCTTCCTTGAACTCTGTGTTCCTCAGGCAGTAGATCAGGGGGTTTATCATGGGTGTCAGGACAGTGTACACTGCAGAGATGAGCTTGTTGGAGTTACGTGTGTCAATGGCCTGGGGACGAACATATATGAAAATCATGGCCACATAGAAGATGGTTACAACAGAGAGGTGGGAGGCGCAGGTGGAAAAGGCTCTCCAGCGGCCTGTGGCCGAGGGGATGCGCAGAACGGCCAGGGTGATGTGTCCATAGGACAGGATGGTGGCCACGAGAGGGAACACCAGGATCATGAAGGCCAGGATGAAGTCCACCAGCTCAGCTGTGGAGAAGTCCGTGCAGGCCAGCTTGAGGATGGGTGAAATGTCACAGAAGAAGTGATTCAGGACATTGGAGCCACAGAACGTGGCACTGGAGATGAAGTAGACCTTGATCACAGAGACAGTGAAGCTGCTGGCAAAGGAGAAGGCCACCAGCTGGACACAGAGCCCCGTGGTCATGATGACCTGGTAGCGCAGGGGGTGGCAGATGGCCACGTAGCGGTCGTAGGCCATGGAGGCCAGGAGCACACACTCGGTGCACACCAGGGAGATGAAGAAGTAGAGCTGAGTCATGCACCCGACAAAAGAAATGTGTTTGTGCTGCAGGAGGAAGCCGTCCAGCATCTTGGGGATGATATCTGACACATACCAGATCTCTAAGAAAGACAAGGATCCCAGAAAGTAGTACATGGGCCTGTGGAGGGAGATGCTGCTCCAGATGGTGAGGATGATGGCCAGGTTCTCCACCAGTACAAAGAGGTAGGTGAGCAGGAACAGGAGGAAGAGCAGGAGCTGCAGCCTGGGGGCCGTGGGGAAGCCCAGCAGGATGAAGGTGCTGACCCTGGTGATGTTCTCCCCCCTCATCCTTCTGTGCCTGCAAAAGACCAACAAGAAAGTGGAAAGGCCAGAGGACAGCTGAGGGGAGAAGGTGGAGCCGGCCCTGGGGTGAGCTCAGCACACAGAATGTACACCTGGCCCTCACAAGCCACAGGGGAATCTCTCAATTCACCTAGGCCAGGCTTACCCAGGAAAGTCCTGAGTGCTCGAGTCAGGTATAATGAAGAAGAGGGAAGGAGGATGAAGGACAGGCCAGGGAGCAGACTCCAGAATGTAATCAGAGGGCTGGGCACAGCGAGTGGACGAGGAAGCTGGCTCTGCTCTGTTGCTGGGGTCTTGGTTTTATTCTCCTTAGCAAGGCCCACGTTGGGCTCCATGGCCACCACCAGTACCTACTCTAGCACCAGGGAACCATTTTATTTACAAATTTCCTTGAGTTAGGGGTGGAAGGCTGGCATTTGGTCCCTGCTGTGATGTCATGTCATGCAAAGTACCATGCATGCTGGTACAGATGGCCCACCCCACCTCCTTGGAGGGGTGAGTGGAGAGAGGCCACCCCACGTCCCCAGGGATGTGAGTAGAGAGGGGTTACCCCACTTCTGTGGGACAGTGGTCGTGCCTCATGATGGCAATTCTTCCACCTTAAAGATAAAGAATAACAGCGCAGCTCCACTACATGACTGAACTCTATTTCTTCACTCAACAATATCTACAAACTTTGAAATCACATATGTAAATCTAGATGGAGGATCTAATCATTGTCCACCTAGCCAGCCAAGAACGCAAAGAACAATCTTTTAGGAAGGTCACAGATTCACAGAAGTTAAAATCAAAATGATGTCGAATAGGTCAAACACATCACAGAACTAGTAAAAATATGCCCAGTTATGGAAGTACAATATTCACTGAAAACAACCAGACTACAGAGCAGACCATTAAGGACTTAGCAGACTTCACAATATGTATTCAAAAACATTGTTGATAAATTCAATTAATGAAAAGATAGAAAGCATATACAAGAGAAACCATAGAATAATGGAAGAATTCATGGAGAACACAAGCAAGAAGCTAAATGAAGTCCAAAAGGAGGCAAAGGAAAAAGCAGCCACCCAGTTAAAGAAGATTAAGGAAAATACAAATAAATATATCACTGATGTAAACAGGGTTTTAAAAATCCTATAACAAGGCTTCAGCAAAGAGGAAGAAGTTCTTAGAAATGACCAAGCAGAAAATGGAGAAACAAAAAATAAAGTAGAAGTCTTTGTGGCAGAATAGACAATGTCTCAGGGCTAGAAGATAGAGTAGATATAATAGAGCAAGAGTGAAGTAAGGAGACCAGGTCTGGCTGGCACTGTATTAGTCACATTGCAGATGGTAGAGTCTGACATCTTGTCTTCAGGCCCCCTGCCTCTCAGGTGATGGGTGTGCCCGGAACCCTGAAGGCAGGGGTGGGAACTGGGCAATGCATCTTATGACTGGGATTGGGAATTTCCTGTGGACCTGCCCCTGCTCAGACCCTGTTTAGGCCCAGATCAGCCCAGACACTATTATGCCACGCCACATGTGTCTCCGTGATGGTGTCCAGTCTCCTGGCTCATCTCTGGTCATCATGGCCTCCCAATTCAGCTCTCCATCAGAGCTGAATTAGTTTGTTGGGATTGTTTGTGTTCTTTCTTTCTCTCTAGCCTGTTTCCTAGCTGTGTTATATGTATTTGGGGGCTGCAGGGCTTTGTAACAGCTAGCTGCCTACAGCCTGCTAACTGTATATTAAAGACTCCAATATTCCATCTTCCAAACTGGCTTCTAGGATAATTCACCTTAAAACAAAAGGAGGTAATTAAACAGAACACACCCAAGAAACAAATGCACTTGGAACTCTGGAACTCAATTCAAAATCTAATTTGTAGCTGATAGGTATTGAGGAAGGAGAAGAGCAGGCTACAAAAGGGATAGGAAACACATTTCACAGCATTCTAGCAAAGAACTTCCCAAATCTCCTAAAAGAAAGGCCCATTCATCTGCAAGACGCCTTTAGGCCACACAATAGACCAGACCAGAAATGAACCTTCCACTGCCACATCCTAATCCACAGGGGATTGGCAGAGACCAAGGAAAGGATTCTTAAAGCTATCAGAGAAACGATGTTTACTTATAAAGGAAAACCAGTCAGAATAACAGCAGATTTCTCTGCTGAAATTCTAAAAGTAAGGAGGGCCTGACACAATGTATTCCAAGGGCTGAAAGCAAATAACTACCAACCAAGAATATTGTAACCAGCCAAGCTCTCCTTCATAACCAAAGGACAAATAATGACATTTCACAATCAACAGAAATTTAAAAATATCATCTTCATCAAGCCAGTACTACAGAAGAGAGTCAAAGATGTCTTACATACAGAAAATCAATAAGAACACAAAACCAACAGAGAAAATGCTCCCTACCACATGTCCAGAGAGATACAGTAAGTTCAGAGGAGGCACAGCCGGTATGAAGATGGCTAGCATGGTAGGAATTGGCATATCTTTCTCAGTCCTCTCAGTATCAGTGAACTTAATGCATTAATTGAAAGACGTACAGTGGTTGGTTGGGTCAAAAATCAAGGCCTGGGGCTGGGAAGGTGGCTCAGTGGTAGAGCGCTTGTCTTGCATGCTTGAGGCCCTGGGTTCTATTCCTCAGCACCACATAAGCAAAAAAGAAAAAAGCCAGAAGTGGCACTGTGACTCAAGTGGTAGAGTGCTAGCCTTGAGCTGAAGAGCTGAGGGACAGTGCCCAGGCCCAGAGTTCAGGCCCCACGACCGGACCCAAAAACAAAAACAAAACAAAACAAAAAATCAAGGCCCGTTTCATCTCCTGCTTATAAGAGACTGATCTCACTGACAAAAACGAAGTTCTACTCAAGGTGATAGGCTGGAATAGTCTTTCAAGTAAATGGCCCTCGTAAATGGGCTGGAGTAGCAATACTAAGATAAGATAGATTTCAAATTATAATTACTTAGAAGAGACAGAGATGGCATTTCATACTAACAAAGGGACATCTCCACAAGGGGGAAATCACAATTCTAAACATCCATACAACAAAATGCATGCACTTCCAATTTCATCACACAAATACTAACTCACCTGAAACCACTTATAGATCCAAACACATTGCCCGTGGGGGGCTTCAACACACTATTCTCACCCCTCAATATATCACTCAGGCCAAAGCTCAGTGAAGAAATTTCAGAGGTAAATAGCTACACTGACCATCTACACCTAACAGAATATTCTGCCCAGTAGCAAGAACCACATGATCATTTCTACAGATGCAGAAAAAGCCTTTGACAAGATCCAACACCTGTTGGTGATAAAAAGCCCTGGAGAAGCTAGGAATACATGGAGCGTTCCTCAATATAATAAAGGCTGTGTATATAAAACTACCTACTGACAGCATTATACTTAAAGGAGAAAAAATAAAGCCATTCTAAATTCTGGAATAACACAAGGATGTCCACTCTCTCCACTCCTCTTCAACATAGTACTGGAATTCCTAGCAAGAGAAATACATTCCTAGTGAGAGAAAAATGTAAAGGGGATCCAAATAGGAAAGGAAGAAGTAAAACTATTCCTTTTTGCAGATGACATGATTCTGTACTTAAAGGACCCCCAAAATCTCCTCCCTCAAGTTACTAGAGCTGATCCAAAACTTAGTCAAAGCAACAGGGTATGAAATAAAACCATAAAAACCAGTAGCTTGAGATGAGAAAAACACAGAACCACCACCGCCCAGCCCAGCCCACAACCATCTCAACTGAATGCTGATTGCAGCAGCAACCAGCAACTGACATCACACAGAAACAACAACTAGCTCCAGGGTGAGTACCCTGCAGGGGACAGTGTATCCCTTAAGGGAGACCAGAGCTGGTGGGAACCCCCAGACCCTGACACAGACCCCTACCCCAACACCTGGACTACAGGACCCACTAAAACTGGGAACTGTTCAAAAGCTCCACCAGCCCGTGGAGCACACTCAGCTGGCCAGGCTAGAGCAAGAGCACCCCTGGAAGGGAGCTTAAACACTCAAGCCAGGAACAGCATCCCTGGGTCACAACAGCCAACAGTGGAAGAAATTTGAACTATGTACTCCAGGCTGTGTAACCCAGGTGGGATACACAGCAGCACATGTCCAACTGGTGTGCTCTAGGCCAGGAGCCAGGACAAGGCTTGGGGACCGAGTGCCTGAGCAGCACAGCCAACTCCTCCCAACTGAAGTCAGAAGCTGAGCATACGCCTCAGCGAGGGGGGCAAACAGGGAACTTCACCCCCTGGAAATCACGCCTGTGACAGCAAAAGACCTGGGTGTCCAGGGCAAGAGAATCAGAAGCCCAAACCCCACCAGAACCCGACCCATATATTCCGGGCTGGGAATTGGACAACTCAGGCCGCCAGCACCTGATAATAGTCAGAAGCTCAGGCTGGTAAGGTGGCTCAGCGGTAGAGTGCTTGCCTTGTGTGCATGAGGCCCTGGATCTTATTCCTCAGTACCATATAAGCAGAAAGAGCCAGAAGTAGTGCTGTGGCTCAAAGGTAGGGTGCCAGCCTTGAGCTGAAGAGCTGAGGGACAGCGCCCAGAGTTCAGACCCACAACTGGCACAAAAATAAAACTCACAAAAAAACATCAGGAGCCATAGCAGACTCCAGCAACTGGGAGAGTGCATCCAGCACATCCGATCTTGCCAAGAGCAACTGTAGGAGTAAACAGGAGCAGTCTAGGCCGCTCAGTCCTTCTAAAGGTGGGAACTGCCAGTGATCTACAGCAGAGAGCCAAGAACCCTACGTGGGTCAGACCAGCAGCTGGAGGTCCGCCCCCAACAGAACCGAAATCAGGTACAGACTCTCTCTACCAGCAGAGAAACAGCAACCAAGCAAAGACAGACACCTATTGACCAAAACCAAATTTCAGATTAGACTCCAATAATCCCTGAATCCCCATGCGAAAATCACAGAGAAAAATTACAAGGTTTATCAACACCCAGGATAGCAAGCTACACCCAAAAGCCAACAGCCACCCAGGGGAGAGCCCCAGTGGGAGCAAAGCAGGAATGGAAGAAAAAAGCTACATCTAAGAGATGCTGGAGGCAATGACTCAAGAATTAAAGCAAGAAATATACCAGAAATTTAAAGAACACAGGGATGAAATATCGAAAGAGATGGAGGGTATCAAACAGAAGGTGCATGCAAAAACAGAGGCAGTACGCACCTCACTAAGAGGTGAAATTAGGACAAAAATAGAGGCAGCACACACCTCACTAAGAGGTGAGATTAGTACTTTGAAAACCAACATCTAATCCATAAATGAGTCCATTTCCTCCGTGCAAACCACAATGGAAGCCATAGTTAACAGAGTGAATGAAATGGAATGTAGAGTGTCAGATACAGAAAACAGAATACACCAACTGAACCAAAAAATCACAGATATGGAAAAATCACTTAAATTATGCCAAAGGAAAATCCAAGAGCAAGCAGATAGTGCTAAGAAATTTAACCTTCATATAATTGGAGTGGACAAAGGTGAGGAATGCAACACTTATTCAACAAGATTATCAGTGAAAATTTCCCCCATCTTAAAAAAGATCATCTTACCTACATAACAGAAGCATATAGAACACCTAACAAGCAGGATCCCAGGAGAAACACTTCTAGAAACATTATAGTAAAAATGATAGATCTGAATAATAAGGAAACAATCTTGCATGCAGCAAAAATGAAGAAGGAGCTATACTACAATGGGAAAAAAATTAGAATCACTTCAGATCTTTCCACACAGACATTGAATGCAAGAAAGGCCTGGGAAAGCACCATACGAGACCTGAGAACCAATAACCGCCAACCCAGACTGATATACCCGGCAAAGCTAGCATTCACATTTGATGGGGAACTGAAAATTTTCAATAGTAAAGAAAAACTAAATGAATACATAAACATTAAGCCAGCATACACAGAATACTAAGAGTGGGAGCACAACCTGAAGAAAGCAACCAGGAACAGGGACTCGCACCAGACAGGCATTAATAGAAGTCTAACTTATTAAGCACAGGAGGAAAGGAAAGAAGAAAAACTTAGGAAAACAGGGAATGACAGGGACCACAAAGCATCTCTCTATAACGTCCTTAAATATTCACGGACTTAATTCACCAATCAAAAGAAAAAGAACTGCAGATTGGATCAGAAAACATGACCATTCCATCTGTTGCCTTCAGGAGACCCAGCTCTCAGCCAAACATACAAACAAACTCAGAGTGAAGGGATGGAAAAGGATCTACCAATCAAATGCCCCCAGTAAGAAAGCAGGAGTAGCAATCCTCATATCTGACAAAATAAACTTTTCATTAAAATCAGTACAAAAAGACAAGGACGAACACTACATATCAATACAGGGAACAATCCAAGAGAAAGATATTACCATTATCAACTTATACTCCCCAAACATTGGAGTACCCAAATATGTTAAGCAAATACTCTCAAACTTATAGAATAAAATAGATCCTAATACGATAATACTACGAGACTTTAACACCCCACTCTCACCAAAGGACAGGTCTACCAACCAGAGGATTGTAAAAGAAGCTACCGAATTGTGAGGCCATACATCAAGTGGAACTAATTGACATCTACCGAGTTTTTCACCCTAAAACAACACAGTACACATTCTTCTCAGCAGCTCATGGAACTTTCTCCAAAATAGACTATATGATAGTTCATGCAAGGAACTTAAGCAAATACAAGGGGATTGACATAATCTCCTGTATCCTATCTGACCACAGTGGAGTCACGCTTGTTCTCAATAACAAAGCATACCGAAGAAATTACTCAAACACATGGAAATTGAACAGCACACTTCTAAACAACACCTGGGGAGCAGAAGAAATTTAAAAGTAACTACAATTCAATGAAAATGAAGATACATCACAAAGAAACTTGTGGGACACAGCAAAAGCAGTCCTGAGGGACACATTTATTGCCCTCAGTGCCCACATCAAGAAAATAGAGACAGACCAAGTAAATAATCTCATGTTGCAATTAAAACAGCTAGAAAAGCATGAAAAAATGGAACCTAAAGTTACTAGATGGAGCCAAATAGTCAAACTAAGAGAGGAAATTAATGAAATAGAGAATAGGAAAATCATAGATAAAAAATTAATAAAACAAAAAGCTGGTTCTTTGAAAAAATAAATAAAATTGATGGACTTTTGGCAAGATTAATTAAGAAAAGAAGAGAGGAAACCCAAATTAATAGGATCAGGGATGCCACAGGAAAAATCACAACAAGAACCCAAGATATCCAAACAATTATAAAGAATTATTTTCAAAAGTTATACTCTCTAAAGAAAGAAAACCTGGCAGAAATGGATGCATTTCTAGAGAAATACAAGTTGCCCAAACTGAGCAAAGAAGTAAATGAAATAAATAAGCCAATATCTTACAACGAGATACAGGAAGCAATCAGAACTCTTCCAACCAGGAAAAGCCCAGGACCAGATGGATTCACAACAGATTTCTATAAGACTTTTAAAGAAGAACTAATATCCATACTCCTCAAGCTCTTCAGAGAAACAGAGAAGGAGGGAGTTATCCCAAACTCATTCTAAGGTGCTAATATCACACTCATTCCCAAACCAGGCAAAGACCCAACCAAAAAGAGAATTACAGACCAATTTCCTTGATGAACACAGATGCAAAGATCCTTAACAAAATTCTAGCTAACAGAATCCAGAAACACATAAAAAAAAATCATACACTATGACCAGGTAGGTTTCATCCCAGAGATGTCGGGATGGTTTAAACATACATAAATCAATAAATGTTATCCAACACATCAACAGAGCCAAGGTCAAGAATCACATGATTATCTCCACAGATGCAGAAAAGGCCTTTCATAAAATACAAAATTCATTCATGCTAAAATTTCTGGAGAAAATAGGAATAGAAGGAACATTCCTTAAAACAATAAAAGCCATATATGACAGACCAATAGCCAATATTATACTTAATAGGGAAAAACTACAACCAATTCTCCTAAAATCAGGAACAAGACAAGGATGCCCACTGTCTCCATTCCTCTTCAATATACTCCTGGAACACTTAGCCATGGCAATAAGGCAAGAAAAAGACATTAAAGGGATCCGCATAGGGAAAGAAGAAGTTAAACTATCCCTTTTTGCAGATGACATGATACTATACCTTCATGAACCCAAAAACTCCATCCCCAAACTCTTAGAAATTATAAATCACTTCAACAAAGTAGCAGGATACAAAATCAACCCACAAAAATCAGTTGCCTTCCTGTACACTGACAATGTACAAGAAGAGAGGGAAATAAAGGGAGCAACCCCATTCACAATACCCCCCCAAAAAATAAAATATTTAGGAATAAACCTAACCAAAGATGTAAAAGAACTATTTAATGAAAACTATAAAAAGTTAAAGAAAGAAATTACAGAAGACACTAGGAAATGGAAAGACCTTCGATGCTCTTGATAGGCAGACTTAATATAGTGAAAATGGCAATACTGCCAAAATTAATATACAAATTCAATGCAATTCCTATTAAAATCCCAATGTCGTACATCTCTGAAATACAGAAAACAGTCCAAAAATTCATATGAAACAACAAAAGACCTAGAATAGCCAAAACAATTCTAGGGAATAAAGACAACATGGGAGGGCTATCCATGCCGAACTTCAAACTCTACTATAGCGCCATAATAACAAAGACAGCATGGTACTGGCACAAAAACAGACCCAAAGACCAATGGAATAGAATGGAAGATCCAGAAATAAATCCACATACCTACAGTCAGCTGATATTTGACAAAGAGCCAAAGACATACAATAGAAGAAACACAGCCTCTTCAACCACTGGTGCTGGGAAAACTGGGAGGCCACATGCAAAAAACTAAAAGTGGACCCCAGCCTATTACCATGCACCAACATCAACTCAAAATGGATTAAAGACCTTAACATCAAACCTGAAACTCTAAAACTACTGCAGGACAGAGTAGGAGAGACACTTGAGGGAAGGAACTTCCTGAACAGAGTCCCAGTGTCACAACAAATTGGAGAGAGACTCGACAAATGAGACTACCTTAAAATAAAAAGTTTCTGCACAGCTAAAGCTATACCAACCAAGCTAGAAAGACAACCAACTAATTGGGAAAAAATATTTATCAGCAATATATCAGACAAGGGGTTAATATCCAGTATATACAGGAAACTCAAGAAACTAATCCCTCCCAAACGTAAAAAACCAATTACTAAATGGGCACTGGAACTAAAGAGAGACTTCTCAGAAGAAGAGATAAAAATGGCAAAGAAACACATGAGGAAATGTTCACCATCCCTGGTTGTGAAGGAAATGCAAATAAAGACAACCCTGAGATGCCACCTTACCCCAGTCAGAATGGCCCACATCCTCAAGTCAGTCAACGACAAATGCTGGAGGGGATGCGGAGAAAGAGGAACCCTATTACACTGCTGGTGGGAATGTACACTTATACAGCCACTTTGGAAAGCAGTCTGGAGGGTCCTCAGAAAGCTAAATATTGACCTTCCTTATGACCCAGTCATACCACTTCTAGGCATCTACCCTGAACAACAGGAACCAGTATACAAGGACACATGCACCTCCATGTTCATTGCAGCATTGTTCACAATAGCTAGGATATGGAAACAACCCAGATGTCCCACTACAGATGAATGGATCCAAAAATTGTGTTATCTATATGCAGTGGAACATTATGCAGCCATTAGAAAGGACAAAATAATGGCATTTGCAGGGAAATGGATGGAGCTAGAAGAAATCATGTTGAGCAAGGTAAGCCAAGAGCAAAGAGACAAACAACACATGGCTTTCCTGATAAGTGGATGTAAATCCAAAATGTAAGGTAATATGGCAAAATTAACAAGGCTTAAGAAATAAAGCACTTCCACTCATCTGGTCGAATCACTACTAAATAACCCCCATGCTGCTGATCACATGTATGGTATATATGTGCACACCGGTGGGAAACCAGGAAGATGACACAGAACTAGAGTGAATCAGGGAAAAACATACAACAGCGGGACCCATCAACTGCACTGGACATTGACCAAAATGAACTAAGCAACTCAATGGCAGCAATGGGAGGGAGGGAACAAGTGGGAAAGAGGGAACAGCTGATGCTATGCAAAACAAAAGAAATGTACATGTCACCCAATGTGGAAGAAATAACTGTATTACAAAACTCATAAATGTTATAGACCGTGATAGACAATTTGCCCCATAAAAGTTAGAATGTATTTGTGACTTTAACTAAGCATCACTATCCCACAATACTGTGAAATTTGGGAAATTAAGTAACCACTTAATCACAATAAAAAATTTGAAAAAAATAAAGTCAGTCTGAGCAGAAATTTAAAAAAACAACCACTAGCTTTTCTGTATGCCAACAATGAGAAGATCAAGACAGAAATCAGAAAAGCAACCCCACAAAAATAGACCCCAGGGAAAGAGAACAGAAAAGAAGACCCAGAAATGAACCCACAGGCCTATAGCCATCTAATATTCAATAGTGGAACAAAAAATACAGGCTGGAAGAAAGACAGCCTTTTCAACAAATGGCACTGGCAAAAATGGACGTCCACATACAGAAAACGGAAGCTAGATCCCCTTATATCAGTTTGTACCAGCAATCCTGAGCACAGGTCAAGACTTCCTAAGTAAACATTTAGAAACAACAAATCAAAGAAAGAATTGAAGCATTGCGCAATATATCACCTACAAATTAAGAAAAGTGAGGGAAAGGGGGGGTGGAGGATGGGAGAGAATGTTGAAAGGGCTGAGATGATCAAGAGGCACTGTACTCATAAGCTGCTCTGTTGATTGGCAACTTCTTTGTACAACGACGTAGAGAAAACAAAAATGTATTAAAGAAAAAAGCATCTGCACAACTGGCTGTCAATGGTAAACGCTGGGACATCAACAAAGGAAACAAAGGGAAGTCAGAGAGTTCATGCCAGCTGCCATGGAGGGTCCAGTACAGCCCAGGAGCATCGAGTCTGGCCGGCCTTGGAGGCTCCCTTCAGAGGAAGCATGAAGGACGGTGTAGGCTAGGGTCCACATATGACTGATGGATTCTCGCACTGGAGACGATGTCTGCCCAGGCGCCTCAGAGACGGTGCCCCAGCCTGCTCAAGGGGTAGACTTCTGTACCCAGAATGAGGTGGGCCGGGGCTGTGAGGGCCCCACACCCGTCAGCCTGCCCCATGCACTCTGATGCCTGCTCTCTCCCTGGCATGAAGACCTGGACACGGACCGTAGCCATGCTGGGGAGACAGCATGTGCTGCTCTGCTCGGTGCAGGGAAGGTGCTGTGAGGTGTACCAGACCCCCAAGTGTCTCAGAACGAGACCTATAAACACACACTCAGTACAGCACCCAGAAACACACCCTCGGTATAGTACTTATAAACATGCACTCAGTACAGCACCCAGAAACATGGCCTCGGTATAATACCCAGAAACACGCCCTCAGTATAGTACCCAGAAACACATCCATGGTATAGTACTTATAAACATGCCCTTGGTATAGGACCCAGAAACACTCCTCAGCGCAGTGCTGCTAGACAGTGCCCACCACCATGTCTGCACCCACTAGACTACAAAGAGGGGGCTATCAGCAGAGCACTGACAGATGCGCACACAACACAGTAGCCATCAATGTACACAAAGTAGAGTTCCCATAGCGTGCTGATTCTCACCACATACCCATAAAAACATACTCAGCACAGCACCCACGGATGCACTCAGCTAAGTACTCATAGAAGGGAGAACCACATATGGAGGATGGTGAGCCAGTGCTGGGTCCTGGTGCTGAGATTGTACCCAGCCTGTCTCTTTCCCAGCCCTGCTGTGAGGCATGTGGGGTGAGGTCAGCACCAGGTGCTTGTCCAGCCAGACCATGACCCAGGGCAGGACCTACTGCAGCGCTGAAGGCTGGCGTGACTCCTGCCTGTCCGGCGACACCTGGCTGCAGGCTGGTGAGAGGCGGACTCCCTCAGACCCTGAGGGCGAAGCTCCCTGGCTTCTTCTGCTGGAGCTCAGGGCCTCCTGGGCCCAATTACTCCTCCTGCCACTAAAGCTGCCCACGCTGGCAATTAGCAGGGTCAGTGCCTTGGTGGCCAACTGTGGATCTCCCCAGTGGGGGACTGCTGTCCTCCATCACCCAGTGACCCCCTCACCCAGCAAAGGTCCCAGGAGTGCCTTGCTGAGCCAGGCCAGGAGCCTGCAGGACACGGGAGGGGCTGGGAGGAGGGGGATGCTCAAGGGTGGGGGCCGAGGAGGCCAGGCTGCAGCGGTGGACTTGACAGTCAGTTAGGTCAGGACCAGCCCTGCCATGCTCAGGCCACACCGCCTGCCTCTGCCTCAGTGCCCCTGTGCTCAGTGTTGTGGAACTTCTGTTCTCTCCTCCCCTGTTTCCCTCCTCCCCGCTGCCAGCCCACGCTCCGCAGGCAGGGCCAGTCCCCGAGCCTCTCTCGGGCGTCTGGATGTGCTGCTCCCTCTGAATGTCCTCATGTCTACCTCCTTCCATGCCCACGCCCTCCTGACATCGCAGCTCTTCCCTGCTGGGCACCACTCCATGCCCAGACATCCACTTCCTGCCTCTGCCAGTGACGGTGGCTCTCGGTCCCTTGGCCTGTGACAGTTTCGCTCTGCTTCCTGCCTCATGTCAGCCACGTCCTCCCCCTGAGTGTAGGAAGCTGGCAGTGTGCATGGCCAGCAGACAGTGCACTGCACAGCTCTGCTGCACACCCCTGCCTTCAACACCCTTCTTCTAGGTAAGACCACATTCACAGAGACAGAGATTGACATGGACAGGTTTGGGGACCATTTTCCAGCTGGTTCCAGTTTTAAAAACTTATCTTTTGTATATATCCCTGAATTACACTCTGAGTGGTTAGAGTGTTCGTA
Organism: Dipodomys merriami; assembly: GCF_024711535.1. Taxonomy (NCBI): domain Eukaryota; kingdom Metazoa; phylum Chordata; class Mammalia; order Rodentia; family Heteromyidae; genus Dipodomys; species Dipodomys merriami. Next base: position 1,255,418 of record NW_027202270.1, on the reverse strand, counting down.
TCTCTATCAATAGAAGGTAAACTTCGGGAGACAACAAGTTTTGTCAGAAACACAGGATGAGATGTACACAGCCTTGATTTCCCCTCTGCTTGCTCACATTAGGTCTTGTGACAAGTTCTGAGCAAACCAAACATCGTGTGTATTTCTTTCCTGATTTGTTTAAATCAAACTCACACAACCCCATACTCTAATGCATTGATTGAAGGGTTAAAGTTTTGAGGCAGTGACCACTTGTTGCTTGTTTCTAGCAGAGCAACACGTGGTGGTAATCCAAACACCTGGTTGGTTGTGTGTCTTTATAACCCTGCAAATCTTTAGGTCGAGGCTCTCCTCCTAGTCTCTGCTGTGTTGGAGTGTAGGACGAGGCCCAAGCAGCAGCCCGTTTAAATAAAACCTTAAAACACCTGTAAAGTCTGACTCTCGATGGTCTTCTTGGTGGGGGTCCTGCGACCTGGGTATAACATTAGTGGGGGCTCATCAGGAATCCCCCCAAAGACCCCCGAGACCTCAGACTCCAAAGGTAAAAGAGCGCTGTCTTTGTTAATTTGTCTTGTCCTGTCATTTGTCTGTTTTACTTTCATTTTCCTTTGGAGGATGGCCTCTCTGATTCATAAAGGGTTGTTGAAGTGGACGTGCTTGCACAACAACCCTGGAGGAATTGGGAGACATCCCAGATCCTCTTGTGGAGCAGGGGTCCTTGGAACCCTGCCGTGTGAATTATGGGGTGGGGGTAGGTTCGGTGTTGGGCCGGAACTGACCAAGAGGGCCTCCTAACTGAGGCTCAACTCGCCCACTGTGGGTCTGCTCCTTCTGCTGTGGGGCATGGGTGTGGAACCCCGCCATGACAGGAGTCAATGGACCAATTCGGGAGATCTCCACTTCGTAAGCTTTTTTTCATAATTGTCAGGCCTGCGTGTGTTTTGTTTGTACTGTTTGTTTTTTGGACTGTATGACTGACAGGACTGGAAACCATGGGAAACATCCATCTAGCCCCCTAGACTTAAAAGAAATTGTTCCCCCCAGTTTTTCAGGGAGATAACTTGGAAGAAGAAATGTTTCCTCCCCCATACTCCCCTTCCCAGATTCCTTTCGCAGAACCTGAGAATGATCAAGAGGAGGAGGGAGCTATAGAACCAGCAGCCGAACCCTCGGCACCCGCCCTTAAAGTTTCTGAGGGGCTAGTCACTCGACAATGCCGTGGGATCAACACCCCTTCTAATGCAGCTGTATTTCCCTTATGCGCCGTAGGTCCTGTGGATGCGGATGATCAACAGCAACTCCAATATTGGCCATTTTTCTACCAGTGATCTATACAATTGGCACACCCAAAATGCCCCTTTTTCTGAGACATTCCAGGATTTAATTCGTTTGCTTAAAACTATTCTTTTATTCACCAGCCCACTTGGGATGATTGTAGTCAGCTTTTGCAGGTCCTTTTTACCACCAAAGAGAGAGACCGTATCTGAGAAGTGGCCCAGAAACATATCCCTGGCCCCACAGGAGCGCCCATCATGGATCCTGCCTTGATCGCTGCCTATTTTCCTGAGATCTGACCAACATGGAACTACAATACGGTTGAAGATAGGGAGCGACTCCTCGTCTACTGCCAGGCTCTGTTGGCAGGTCTCAAGGTAGTGGCTCGCTGGCCTACTAATATTGCCAAAGTTTATGATGTTAGACAGGGAGGAAGTGAAAGTCTGGCAGCATATCTTGAGCAGCTCATGGAAGCTTTTAGTCAATATACCCCGTATGATCTTGAGACCCAGGAGTCGGCTCAGATGATTATGTTTGCCTATATAAATCAAGCTGCACCAGACATAAAACGAAAGTTGCAGGCTCTAGACAGACTTGGTGAAAAGTCTATTAGGGATCTAGTAGCCGTGACAGAAAAGGTTTACAATAAGAGAGAGACATAGGAGCAAAGCCAGGAAAGGAAGGACAGAGAATGTGAAACTGAGCGGGAAAAGAGAGACCGGGCCAAGGAAAAGAGGCCAGACTTGTTGGACTCGCCACTATGCATGTCGAGCATACTTGGTTCACAGATGGCAGCAGTTTCATTCGAGAGGGAAAAAGGTACGCAGGCACAGCAGTCACCACGGACACTGAGATAGTGTGGACAGAAGCACTCCCTCAGGGAACGTCTGCACAAAGATCAGAGCTAGTGGCACTAACAAAAGCCCTACACATGGGAAAAGGGAAGAGACTAAACATGTACACAGACAGTTGGTATGCTTTTGCCACTGTGCATGTCTATGGAGCCATTTACCAAGAGAGGGGGCTGCTGACAGCTGAGGGAAAGACTATTAAAAACAAGAAATTTTAAGCCTCGTCCGGGCCATATGGGAACCAGCAAATATTGCCATTATGCACTGCCCTGGCCATCAAAAGGGAACTGATTCTATAACCAAAGGAAATAACTTGGCCGATCAGGCAGCTAAGGAGGCGGCCCTCCAGCCCAGAGCGGAAGTACTGCCTGTAGTAGACCCAGGGCCATGAGCTTTGCCTCCTGAGCCTCAGTACTCCCAAGAAGACTTGGAGTGGATAAAGAAAATTCCCATGGCCTATAAACCCCTGGACAGAGAAGGAAACAAAGACTGGTGGAAAACTGGTGAGGGGAAACTTACCTTGCCACAAAGATTGGGCAAGGGGATTCTTAAGAGAATCCATCGGGTCTCTCACATGGGAACCCAAAGAATGCAGGACTTGCTCCAACACTCAGAAGTAAAAATTAGGCAAGGAAATCAACTCATTGAGGACATGGTTAAAAAATGTAAAGCCTTTCAGCTCACCAATGCCCCCAATCAATCAATTACAAAAGGAGCTTGCCTACGTGGAGATAGGCCAGGTGTGCATTGGGAAGTAGACTTCACAGAAATTAAAACTGGAAAATTTGGATATAAATATTTGCTAGTTTTTGTAGACACCTTTTCAGGATGGGTTGAAGCCTACCCAACAAAGCATGAGACCGCGAACGTTGTGGCTAAGAAGATCCTGGAAGAAATCTTACCCAGGTATGGCTTCCCATCCACCATTGGGACTGACAATGGACTGGCCTTCATCTCAAAAGTAAGTCAGGGAATAGCTGCAGCACTGAGGACTGATTGGAAATTGCACTGTGCCCAGAGTTCAGGGCAGGTAGAAAGAGTGAATCGGACTCTAAAAGAGACCTTAACTAAATTGGCCTTGGAGACTGGTGCAGACTGGGTATCACTCCTTCCTTTTGCCCTGTTTAGAGTAAGAAATTCACCCTATCAGCTTGGCTTTACTCCTTTTGAAATAATGTATGGACACCCTCCACCCATTATCCCTATCCTTCAGACTGAATTGCTTGCTGATTTAGATGATACTGAATTTCTGTGTAAGCTTGACTATTTATAGCTGGTAAGAGAATATGGCCCCAGCTTAGAGAATTATATGATTCTGCTTCTATTCCTACACCCCATTTGTTTAAATCAGGGGACTGGGTGTTTATTCAAAGGCACAACTTGAGATCTCTGGAACCACGGTGGAAAGGACCTTACATGGTGCTACTGGCTACACCTATTGCCCTTAAGGTGGATGGCATTGCTGCTTGGATCCACTGCTCCCACGCCAGACCGGTTGACCCCTTTGCCCTGGACGACTGTGGGGAAACATGGGAAGTCTCCAAGTATCCTACCCAACCACTCCGCATTTGCCTCAAGAAAAGAAAAATGAACTGATTGTTATTGGTATTGTTGTTTAATAGTATGGCTAAGGTCAGAGAGGGACTATACCCATTCAAGATCAAGAGCTGTTGGAATTTAGTTTTTGGCTGGAGCCACAAGATTGTATCTCAGGACCATAAGTCAAGGCGGGGGGAGGAATGAAGGGTTAAAGTATTGAGGCAGTGACCACTTGTTGCTTGTTTCTAGCAGAGCAACACGTGGTGGTAATCCAAACACCTGGTTGGTTGTGTGCCTTTATAACCCTGCAAATCTTTAGCTCAGGGCTCTCCTCCTAGGCTCTGCTGTGTCTGAGTGTAGGACGAGGCCCGAGCTGCAGCTCATTTAAATAATACCTTAAAACAGCTGTAAAGTCTGACTCTCGGTGGTATTCTTGGTGGGGGGTCCTGCGATCTAGGCACAACATTGATGACTGAGACAGAGCCTGACATCAATGCCAAAGGCTTTGGCCAAGCTCTTCACATGAAGAGCTTAACCCAAGGCAGGGGATTGTTAAAGTACAGGTGGCCCGAAGAGGCCTCTGTTTGAATACCTGAATTCTCACACAATGAATGGAAACCAAACTTGGTTATAAACTCAGGGAAAGTCTAACAGAGGTGTATACATTGCAACAACTTGCTGGGTCTCCACCAATTCTAGCCAATCCCAAGCCAACCATTTTCAAATAAGGACACTACTGACCTTTTCCAGTCAGCACATCTCTACCTCACTTCTGGTTTCTTCCCACAGATGTCCTCCAATCATGTTCTACCTCACTTTTACTTTTTCTCCACTGACATCCTTCAACACCTTCTACCTCACTTCCGGTTGTTCCCACTGATGTCCTCCAATCAAATTCTACATCACTTCTGATTCCTTTCCACTGATGTCCACCAATCACATTACACCTCACTTCCGTTTTCTTCCAACAGATGTCCTCTAATCACATTCCACCTCACTGCTGCTTTCTTCCCACAAATGTTCTCCAATCACGTTCCACCTTACTTCTGCTTTCTTCCCACAGATGTCCTCCAATCACATTCCACCTCACTGCTGCTTTCTTCCCACAGATGTCCTCCAATCACATTCCACCTCACTTCTGCTTTCTGCCCACAGATATCCTCCAATCATGTTCCAACTTGCTGCTGCTTTCTTCCCACAGATGTCCTCCAATCACATTCTTCCCCACTTCTCTCTTCTTCCCACAGATGTCCTTCAATCATGTTCTAACTGAAATTTCTCTAGGCCTGTTCTGGACCTAAGGATTACCTAGTCTGTAAATGATTTTTTGCTCAATTAAATTTTGATTATGTTAATTTGTCATGTTTCTCTTCTTAACCAATCTGAACCGGGTTTGTGTCTTCTTCATTAATGCTAATGCCGACACTAAATTTCTGACCCTAAATGTGAATCCTGTGGATGAAATCAAAGTCTCAAGACCCCGCACTCTATCAGAACCCCACTCTGCTCCACAGTGAAATGCAATTTCCCCTTGGCCTCACTGCAGCACTGGTGCTGAATTGTGTTTCCTTTATGGGGATTATCTCCCTCGGCCTCCTGTGAAGCCCGCTCACTAGGTCCACCTGGTCTCCATGCCAGTGTGACCCAACCCAAACTCATCAGCTTCCCTTCACTAGACTCTCCTCCTCAACCAGCGCTGCCACACGAGTCCCACCCGCAGGTCTAGAAGCATCCCTCAATCCGTCCCTTCCCCCAACACAGCCCTGCATGGTTCTTGGATGGGTCCTAGCCACTCCATCCCACACCAGGCCCACTGCTCTGTCAGGTGGTGCCCATCTCTGCCCTGGACAGCCCCACAGGCTCCTCCACACTCTCCCTGCTTCCCACTGGGCGCCGCCCATCTCCACACCTGAGCAACGGGCTGTGGGAGGCAGGAATTTGAGCAGGCCCCACCCTCAGCATCAACCACGCTGCCCGCCACACTGTGACCTTGGGTCTCAGTGCCTGCTGTAGCGGGTGTTTGCTCCGTCCCCAATCTGGATGGTCTCTGCAGTCTCCCCGTTGATGAAACCAGGCTTCAACATCAACAGCATCTTCAAGCTCTGAGAGAGTTCATGCTGCTCCCCGCCTCTGAGTTTCCCTCTCTGTACTCTAGCATGAACGACTCTCATTTCTGTTGAGGTGAGCATGTCCAGTATTGCACCTCGATCCCCTCAGTGTGCTTGCTTAGCCTTCTTTGCCCCAACGCCCCCATGTGCCCTTCCGCTCTGCACACCACCGCCATCACACCAGCCGGACCTATGAGTTAGTCAGGTGCTGGGTTCCTAGGGTCCACAGTGAACAGGACCAATGCCACCCCAGCTACCTGGGCGTCTGGGAGCATTAGAGAAACCAACCCCATCAACTCAAGCGGTAATAAAGCACTTTATATGTTCTTAGCAGCTGGACGCCTCTGGGCTGGGTGGGCATACAGGCCGTGGGCCGGGGTGGATGTACAGGATGTGGGTCAGAGTGTACATACAGGCTGTAGGCTGGACATATAGACTGTAGACCAGGGAGGATGTACAGGCTGTAGACCAGGGAGGATGTACAGGCTTAGACTGGAGTGGATGTACAGGTTGTGGGCCAGAGTGCACATACAGAATATGTGATGTACAGGCTGGTTTTCCTCAGGATTATCACTATATTTGGATTGAAAAACAAGTCCAACCAAGTACTAGCAGTGGTAGCTCACATCTATAATCCCAGTTACTCAGGAGGTTGAGATCTTAGCATCTTGGTTAAAAGCCAGCCTGAGCAAGAAAGTCATTGAGTTTTTTTATCTCTTCTTAACCAGCAAAAAACAGGGGGTGTAGCTACGGATCAAGTGGTAGAACACTAGCCTTAAGACAAAACAGAACACACACACACACACACACACACACACACACACATATACAAGTCACACACAAGTCCACACACTGTCACAATTCTCAGCGCACCTTGCAGGGGGACTCTTGTAGCTCATTTGTTAAATATTCTAGTATTTTAACACAGGGAAGCTCACTGAGAATGGTAAACCTCTCATGGCCAGCACATTCCACGCTCCTCAAATGTGCTTGGTAATTTTAAAGGTGAGGAAAATGTATTACACTTCGAGAAGCCCTGCTTTGCTCAGATGAAAACAATGAAACCATGGGATGATCAGACCAACAACACCTCTGATACCACTCTCCAGGACTGAAGGGAGAAGAGAGATGAGAGAGTAAATTTTAATGGAATGCAGCACACTACAGCAATGCAAGGAATTCCCCGCCCAGCTCCTCATGAGTGAAGTTGCAGGTGAAATCCCGGTGCTTCTCAGTGAAGTTACAGGAAGCAGAGGCGCGTTCCCTATGGCGGAGGAGCGTGACTCAAGCCCAGAGCCTTCCTCAAGGCTTCCTTGAACTCTGTGTTCCTCAGGCAGTAGATCAGGGGGTTCAAGATGGGCGTGAGGACGGTGTATAAGACAGAGATGAGTTTGTTGGAGCTGCGTGAATCAATGGCCTGGGGACGCACATACATGAAAAACAGGGTGGTGTAGAAGATGGTGACGACGGTGAGGTGGGAGGCACAGGTGGAGAAGGCTCTCCAGTGGCCCGTGGCCGAGGGGATGCGCAGAACGGCCAGGGTGATGTGTCCATAGGACAGGATGGTGGCCACGAGAGGGAACACCAGGATCATGAAGGCCAGGATGAAGTCCACCAGCTCAGCCGTGGAGAAGTCTGTGCAGGCCAGCTTGAGGATGGGTGAAATGTCACAGAAGAAGTGGTTCAGGACGTTGGAGCCACAGAATGTGGCACTGGAGATGAAGTAGACCTTGATCACAGAGATGGTGAAGCCGCTGGCAAAGGACAGGACCACCAGCTGGACACAGAGCCCCGTGGTCATGATGACCTGGTAGCGCAGGGGGTGGCAGATGGCCACGTAGCGGTCATAGGCCATGGAGGCCAGGAGCACGCACTCGGTGCACACCAGGGAGCTGAAGAAGTAGAGCTGGGTCATGCACCCGACAAAAGAAATGTGTTTGCGCTGCAGGAGGAAGCCGTCCAGCATCTTGGGGATGATGTCACACACGTACCAGATCTCCATGGTGGACATGATGCCCAGGAAGTAGTACATGGGTCTGTGGAGGGAGGCGCTGCTCCAGACGGTGAGGATGATGGCCAGGTTCTCCACCAGCACACAGAGGTAGATGAGCAGGAACAGGAGGAAGAGCAGGAGCTGCAGCCTGGGGGCCGTGGGGAAGCCCAGCAGGATGAAGGTGCTGACCCTGGTGATGTTCTCCCCCCTCATCCTTCTGTGCCTGCAAAAGACCAACAAGAAAGTGGAAAGGCCAGAAGGCATCTGAGGGGAGAAGGTGGAGTTAGCTTGGCTCACAGATGCCACATCTGGCTCTCTCCAAGACGAGAGGAACAGACTTCCTCCAGATCCACTGCCCACCCCAGGTATGCCTCAGTGAGCAGAGCTGTGTGGCTCACATCCACTGGCACCTCCAGGATGCTCTGGTTCTTCGTGCCCTGCTCCTCCTAGCTCAGGGTGCCCGGGGTGTTTTCCTTTTGTCTGACCATTCTTTCTACCTTGGTAGATGGTAGACATTTGCTTGGCTTCGGTGTGGTTTAGATGGGAGGCACCCAGGAGGGTGGACTGGGTCCGCCCAGCCTGGCTCCACGGCAGCCTTTCCCAGGGCTGAGTGTTTAGAAGCAGCAGAGCCATGCCTCTGTCTTTCCGGGTCAGAGGGGAAATCAGTGAACAATTCTAGATGCCAGAAGCCTGTTGCTAACAGTTTTCAGGGGCAGCCGCATGGAGATCTAGAACCTTCTCCAGGGTCTGTAGCTGGATGAGGATCCATCCTCCCCACCCAGGGCAAGGGCAATGGGGTGGGGAAGGGCTGAAGATGGGAGTCCCTTTCATGAGCCGTCCAGCACCTGCCCCTCAGGGAGATCTCCAGAGCAAGACCCAAGGGGACCTGGTTCTCACCAGGTCCCAATAACTGAACAGAAGTGCTCACCTTCCTGCAGCCCAGGGAAATGTGGTCACCACCATTTTCATAGGCTAAGACAAAGGCTGAGACTCACCTGAGACCGTGGCTGTCACTGGACACAAGCCCAGGTCCTCCAATGTGGAGGCCGGTGAGCACTTTGTGTGTGACTTCAGCAGCCAAGCACTGCCTGGAGATGCAGAATCATTCAGACGGAGGATCACACTGTTGGTGCTTTTCAGCAATTCTCTAGCAGGCCAGAAAACCTGGGCCTCAGAGCTCATATTCAGAAATGCAGGCAGAGATCCTGAGAATGAAATTCAGGGTGGGTGGGCGTCCATGCTGACCCCAGAGTCACTGGCTCTGTGCCCTAACACAATGCACACAATGACAGCGGCCATGGAAATAACACAATGCACACGGGTACAGTGGCCACAGAAAGAACACAATGCACAGTTACAATGACCACAGAAAGAACACAATGCACAAACAATTACAGTGGCCATGGAAACAACACGCTGCACATGGTTACAGTGGCCACAGAAAGAACACAATGCACATGGTTACAGAGGCCATGGAAATAACACAAATGCACAAACGGTTACAGTGACCACAGAAAACTTGGAGAAATCATCTTTCGTAGCACAACACTCAACATATCTCCCAAGTACAAACGGAATATTTCTAACATAGTAAGTGCAGAAAACTGTCATAATTGAGGGCACTCAGAATGGATGTTCACAGCGTATGTCCCCACGTTCCCTGGCTACTATCTGGAACCCTCTTGAGTGACACTGAAGAACACTGTAGACGGCTGCCGTCTCCAAACCCACCTCGAAATTTAGCTCTGCCGAACGCAAGCCATTCTTGTAATCATCTAGAAGCAGAAGCAGATGCAGATGACCAAGACAATGCAGGACAGAGAAGAGAAGCAGGACTGGAGAAAATACAATGAACATGAAAGGTGGGTCACTCCTGCAGTCCCGCTGCAGAGGGGGCCAGGACTGTGTTGATGCATGGGGGGAGGGGCACGGGGCTGGGGAGGGGCACGGGGCTGGGGAGGGGCACGGGGCTGGGGAGGGGCACGGGGCTGGGGAGGGGCACGGGGCTGGGGAGGGGCACGGGGCTGGGGAGGGGCCGCTGCACTTGGGCACTGCTGGCCCCAGTAAGGGCAGCTTGGCGGCCTGCAGCCATCAGAATTCAACCGCAGGGAGCCAGCAGGTACACAGTACTCTTGGGAGACACGAAAACGTGGATGGAATTTGGAACGCTGACATAATCTCCCCTCTGTGACACGTGGAATGGATAACGGGATCGTATCGGAGGTTTCTCAGACCTCAGTTCTGCAGCATTCCCAGTGGCAGTGGGAGGTGCGGCAAGCAGGAATTCCAAGTTTTACCAAGAGCAAATGGGACTCTGCGCGGCTGCTCCTTGTGTAGGGGAAGGTCCGTTCCCAGGAGCAGACTGCAGCCACGCTGAGCTGGGGGCCCGGGAGCCAGAGCTGGGGGGCCAGGGTTCCCCCAGAGTGGCTTGCAGAAGGGAGGGGACCTGGGGTTGCAGACCAGCTGGGCTGGCCGGAGCTCTGTCTGGTCCGGTGCATCCTGGCACTGCCAGGAGCCCAACCTGGACAGAGCAGGACAGGCCAGGAAGGGCTAGGATGGGTCAGGAGGGGTCAGGACGGGCCAGGACAGGTCAGGACAGGACAGGGCAGGCCAGGATAGGCCAGGATGGGTCAGGATGGGCCAGGACGGGTCAGGACAGGCCAGGCCAGGATGGGTAAGGACGGATCTGGATGGGCCAGGATGGGTCAGGATGGGTCAGAATGGGTCAGGACAGGTCAGGATGGGGCAGGACGGGGCAGGGTGGGGCAGGATGGGTCAGGACAGGCCAGGGCTGGTATGTCTGGCTCCCAGCTGGCCCTCTCCCTCAGCCCAAATCTGGAACAGTGTTTACAGGACACTGCTCTCTGGGCTTCATGGGTCCTCAAGCTCCCAATCGCAAGGAAGGGGAGGGTCACCGTGGACGCCTACCTTGGAGAGCGGGGGGAGGGCCTGGCTCAGTGGCCCTCCTCGCCCTGGCACCGTCCTCACCCTGGTGCAACCGTCTGGTGCCCCTGGCCGGCCTCAGACACAGCCTGGCCACTCCTGAGAACTGCGGGCCCCGACCAGAGTGACAACTGGTTTAAAGAAGGCATTGGGGAAGAAGGGCCCTTGGTGTTCCTCTCCCCAAGCCTGGACAACAGACTCCAGGGTCCAATTACCTGCTGTGAGCCGAACTGTCCCAAACTACCAATTATCTCAGGTCTCCTGTGCCGGCTGGTGTCTGGTTGAGGGGCAGGTGGCACCGGTGGCAGGAAGCAGCCTGCTGCACCTCTCTGCTGCCCAACCCCCTGAACCCCTGCCCCATGCTCAGGCCTATGGCTGGAGCCTCTCATACTGTCCATTCAGTCTCTGGCTGCACAGCCCCGTACCGACCCAATCTTCTGTCTCCAGGGCAGAGAGGGCTGTGGCTCTCAGAGTTCACAGAATCTTCCAGATCCAATGACCAGGTCTGGCCCAGGGAGGCAGGCCCAGGAGGTCCACTGCTCAGGCCAGAGCACATAGGTGCTATCACTCAGAAGAGAGCAGAGAAGGTGGAGCTTCTGGGCAGGATGCCGCTGTGTTCCCGCAGAGAAGCCCAACAGCAGGATCTCGGGTGAAGAGGCCACCTGCAGACGGCTCCCAGAAAGATGCTCCTCCCGCGGAGAAGCGCTGTGCCCAGACGGGAAGGGCAGTGAGGCATGCGTGAGGAGTGACAGTCCTGGAGCTGCATGCTCCAGTCTCCCACGGTCGTCCCCCTCGCTGCACCTGCTGCATGGGCAAGTCCTGTGTCTGGGTTTCTGATGGGACTTGGTATAACAGGGAATCAGTCTTGATCCACACTGATTACCAGCTATCTGCTTGTGCCTCCTGGTGCTGCCAGACAGTGGCTGTTTACCAGTGTAAGCAAGAGACAGAACCACTCTGCCTTGCCACTTCCCAACATAGAGCAACTCAGATCAGACCGAGGCTTGGGCATAACTGAACCAACAAATGGACAAAGGAAGAAGTATTTATTTATAGATCTGTTAATTTCTGATATATACTATTTCCATCCTTGGTTGTGAGTGATTTCCACCCTACCCCACCCTTTTCATTAGGCTTGTGAAAGACTTTCAATTTTGTTGGCACTCCAGAAGAACCAGCTTTGTTTAGTGGGTTTTAGAGAGTTCCTACTCTCTTCTCCATTATTTCCTTCTGTTTATTTTACATTTACTTTGTGTTTCCCTTTGCCCTCAGATTTTACAGTAAAAGTGTAAAATTAGTTTTTCCCATTTGTGTGTGTGTGCGTGTGTGTGTGCGCATACATGTGCGCACGCATGCGCGCACACACACACACCAATCTTGGGACTTGAACTCGGGGCCTGAGGGCAGACCTTGAACTTTCTTGTTCAAGCTGATCTCTCTACCACTTGAACCATAGCTCCACTTCCAGTTTTTTTGGTTGTTAATTGGAAATAAGAGTTTCATGGACTTTCCTGCCTGAGCTATATTTGAACCATGACCCTCAATCTCAGCTTCCTGAGTAGCTCAGATTACAGGCGTGAGCCACTAGTACCCAGCAACATCTTCTTTTTTAAAAGTTAAGGTTATCACACTAAAACACTGCTTTAACTGCATCCCTTAACATGTTGATTTAATTTCATTGAATCAAATCACTTCTTATATCCCTTGTAATTTCCTTTCTTGGCAACTAAGTTATTTATAATGAAGCTGCAATGTGGATTTCCTACATTTTTTTGGGGGGGGGGTCCGGTCGTGGGGCCTGAACTCTGTCCCTCAGCTCTTCAGCTCAAGGCTAGCGCTCTACTACTTGAGCCACAACACCACTACCGGCTTTTTTCTTTTTGCTTATGTGGTGCTGAGGAATTGAACCCAGGGCCTCATGCATGCAAGGCAAGTGCTCTACCACTGAGCCACCTTCCCAGCCCCGATTTCCTACATTTTTATCTGTTGCTGATTTCCAATTTATTTCTACAGTAGCCAGAATGACTGAAGCCCTTGGAAATTTATTAGTGCTTGTTCTGCAGTTTAGCCTACCATGACTCCTGGATAGAGTTTCCTGTGGGATTCAAAAGAGCGTTTACTCTGCATTTTGGTTCAGGTTCTAGGACAAGTTGGAAGACAGTATGGTTTACTCATTCTACCTCAGTATTAGTCTGGGTCCCGAGGCTGTACCAAAGGACCTGAAGCTAGGTATGGGGTGAAGACAACCAGCTTATTTAGTTTTGGGCGCCACAAGTCCATGTGTGTCAGGCACCTTCTCCACACGGACACACGAAGGACCGAGCCGTTTCCTAACCGTGCTCAACTGGTGTGTGCCACCCATTTGCCTGTAGTGTAACTCACAGTGTGATGCAATCTATCTCAGGCCGTTTCACTGGCTTTTATGTCCTTTTATCCATCCATTTTCCCTCGCTGACCTCTTGTATGTGAATAGAGACATTCCACTGTACCCCGCGTGTCCCCTTTGTTTCTTTTACTTTTCTTCGTGGTTACCCTGGTGATTAAAGTTAGCATTTTAAAAGGAAACAATGCAGTTTGGGTTAAAAAACAATGTATTGGTATATGGAAACCTTATTCCAACACAAATCTCTTCCCTCATCCCTCTCTGTGCATTCATAGAAAGTTTATGTTTTATAATGTGTGTGTATGCTGTGCCTTTTCACTTTGGAGCGGAAGCGTTACCACGAATGCGTTCACGTCGCCACGTTTAGCTCTGCGTCTCTCCACGCATTCTGTCTCTTTGTTACTCAGTGTGGCCTTTACTCCTCCCTCCTCCTCGTGCTGTCGAAGAGACTCATCTTAGCATTTCCCGCACAGGCTAGTGACACACTTCCTTCTGTCAGAATTCCTGGGGTGCCTCCGTTTGGTTTTCATCTTCAGAGGACAGATTTTCTGTGCATTGGTTTCTTGACCACACGGCCTTTTTCTCTCCACCGTTGGAATGTGTTGTCTGTTCTCTCTGGCCTGGGTGGCAGGGGCGGGGCTGGTCGCTGTCTGCACAAGGACCGGAGGTGACCGGCTGTCCTCATCTGCTCCCTTCTGTTGTCCTGGGATTGTGGACATGGAACAGTGGTGAGTTCAGGTGTCCATCTCTCTGGATTGTCTGCACTTGGAACTCTCTAAACTTCCCAGATGTGTAGATCAGGTATTTTCTTCCAACTGGGCATGTATTGTGTTCTTTCCTGCAAGGCTCTCCTTATGTGTAGGGTGTTGTCAAGTGTGGGGTGTCTCACAGGTCTCTGAAGCTCTGGTCATCTTCTGTCATTCTCTTGTCTTCCCCCTACTATAGCCTCTCATGACTTCTCACCAAGTCTGTGAGCCTTTCTTCTGCAGTACAGAGCCGCCAATGAGTTTCTATGTGGTGACCTCATTTTCACACCTTCTTTGAATCTCCTAAGCATTGTTTACCTTCGTTTTAAAGACTGTGCTTGCTTGTAATAGCAGATTCAGGTGCTTGTCTGGGCCCCATTAAAGGCAGTTTTAAGTGACTGCTGTATTTATCTGTGTGACATACTGACTGATTTCTCGGTGAGTCTCATAGCTTTCATTGGTAAGTTGGCATTTGAGATAATCCCACAGCTGAAGTCAGTGACTATGGAATTTACATAGACCAAAAAGTTTCTGCACAGCAAAGAAGCAAGCAGGAGTATGGATAGAAAGCCTTAAAATAAGAGAAACTACCAGGAATCCACACATCTGACATAGTCTTAGAAAACTTCAGTCATCTAGGCAATCACTAAGAACTTTATTCTAAAAGCATAATAAAGAAAGGACAGCCAAAGGGTACACTAGAAAGTATCTAGTAACCTGTAAGAAGTCAGAAATGAAGAAACGGATGAAGCAAAAGATGTAAGGCATAGAAAAACAATAGAAAAAGGGCCAACATAAACTGTGCCTTTGTTAATTACACTAAATGTAAATGGACAAGATTAGCAGAATGGATTTCTAAGAAACAGGGTCCATTGGATGTGCTGCCTTCATAAAAAATGCTAATACCCCAGTTGCCATGCCACATACACTTGGTTAAAACTTCTGGAATGAAAGGTTCTGGACAGGAGTGGAGCCTGGCATAGACTCAAGCCCCAGGCATCCCCCAGGAGTTGGTGGAGAACTGGATTCCCTAAAAAAGACAATCTGGTCAGACTTAACCCATTATTCTCTGAGAAAGAGAAGTTCCAGTGTGACTGCTGCTCACCACAGTGACCCAGGGCCCAGTGGCAGGATGCCTGCCCTGTGCCCTGACAAGTCCCACCTGGGAGAGCATTTGTCCTGCCTCCAGGCCAGTTCAGGCCTGCCATTGTACACAACAACTCTTGTTTCCTCCTCTAACAAGCAGCTCAGTATCCAACCACCATGGGAACCCAGTCCGAGAGGCACAATGGAGGGGAAGCTGCCGAAGCAAGCGTTTGGAAAGGAGCAGAGATCACATCAGGCAAAGCAGCCATGAAGATGTGTCTGCAAGGAGTCCTTAGCTGGGTTCAGCAAAGAGAGGCCAGCGCAGGTGGGCGGAGCACTTCCATAAAGCTGCCTGCGGTGGATAGATGGCTTCTGATTTGACCTCGACAACAGAATAAGGGACTGCAAGTTCAATGAATAGTCTCTGGCCAGAGAAACAAGGTCAAACGCTTAAGTTTCTGCACTTCCAGTGGTTCCTGGTATCTCCAGCTGAGTGGACATCTTTCTGTGACCAGTGGGTGCCACGCCACCTTCTGCGGAGTCTGCGTGAGAGATCGCGTTGGACAAAGAGCTTCAAGGAAGCATGCCCCCAGGAAGGGGGTGTTGGCTCAAGGCTTCCCATACACTTGGCTGCACCTTTATAGCCTCTACCTTTATTCTTATTATATTCTTCTTGGCTGTACATTCGTTGCCTTTATTCTCATTTTAGCTATTTTTCTATTGATCCACAAACAGAGCATGTTGTATTTTTCCAGTCCAATAGAGACGGCTTCTCTAACTAATAAAGACTAAGGCCAAAGATTAAATGTGGGCAATGCCCCAATCAATCTATCATCTGATGTGACGTTGCCTCCAGAAACTCCTACAACTTCACAAGCGGTTTTGCAGCTCACACATAGTAAATATAGAGACTTAAAATTTCCAGATATGTCCAACAGAAAATCAATGAATTAAACTAAGTTAGAAAGAGTTATCCCGGTAGTTCAGAGAGTTCTAAAAAAGAAGGGACCTCTGATTATAAAAGAAAAAGAAAGATTCTCCCAACAGTTATGATTCCCTATAACTTACGTTATAGGGAATAGATGGTGTTTTCACACAAAATATAAAGTTAGTAACATATTTCCTGAACCAACCAAGAACCATTTCCTTATACAGGAGCTTATAAAGATGAAAATAGTTGGATAAAAATAAAATTAAAAAGAGTACAATATAAGTACAGCCCTGTTTTAGGTTTGTTAATTATTAAACATAAAAAGGCTGAATAGATGATGCATTCTATTAGACAATATGCTAGACTTTTTTCGCAACACTTAGCTTAAACAGTTGGTGGGATAGTCATCAATTTTCATGTAATTCATCAATGCTTTGCTTTTAAAAAAATTTGATTACGTGCTTAAATAATCTATGTCACAATCATACACTGTATAAAAATGTTAATTCTCCTCAATAAAGATACACTCAGATGCAACTCTTTTGAGTCTGTGTCTGTTTGTCACTTGCCGACTCCTTTGCCCACCTATCCCGAGATCCCTGTCCCGTCGGTCCCAGTGCTCCGGCCAAGCTGGTCCGTCGCACCCAGTCAACAGGTGAATGATTTGCTACACTAAGTGTTGCTGTCTTCCACCCTCAACTAGAAGCCTGGAAGCAATGAGGACACCTAACCCCAGCCGGGAGTTCTGAAATGGCACACCACAAGAAACCTTTCTCCTTCTAAGCTGATTGGGGTATTTGTGACAGTGGAGAAAGCTGGCTATACATCCCAGTAATGCTCCTGCAGCAGTGGGCAGACACAGGTCAACAGAAGTGACTGGCTTGTAAGTGCCCTGGGGCTGAGCCGGCTCTGGAGACGAGCTGAGTGCTGGGGTTCTCTGGGGCTGGTCAGATGGCTGTGGCAGGAATATGCCTTTTCCAGGGAACCTCAGATCACAGTGACTGTGTGCTAGGGATGGTGTGTATTGCTGACTGTGTGCTAGGGATGGTGTGTGTTGCTGACTGTGTGCTAGGGATGGTGTGTGTTGCTGACTGTGTGCTAGGGATGGTGTGTGTTGCTGACTGTGCTAGGGATGGTGTGTGTTGCTGACTGTGTGCTAGGGATGGTGTGTGTTGCTGACTGTGTGCTAAGGATGGTGTGTATTGCTATTTGTACAGAGTAGTGGGTTTTGTTCTGACATTCTCATGCACACATGTAATGTATAACATTTTCACCCGCTCTCATCTCCTTTCCCCTCTCCATTTCCCCCTTTTATATCCCTGGTCATCTTTTTCTTTCATGTCCTTCCTCTACCTGAGCTCACATGGGAGAAAGTATATGTACTGGGATTTGTGAGTCTGACTTATTTTCTTAGCATGATGATTTTGGTTCCATCCATGTCCCTGAATTAGACACTCCATTGTACAAATATACCACATTTTCTTTATCCACTCCTCCGGTGATGAACATTTAAGCTGGTCCTCTGACTGACCGTTGTAAATAGCTGTAACACGGTGTGCAGGAATGTTGACTCCGCTCACTTACATCAGGCAACTATCCAAGTGTGCAGAGCTGGGTCATACAGTCATCCAGTTTGGTGACACTTGCGGCCCCTGCACACTGCTTCCACGGTAGCTGAACCCGCAGGCCTCTGCAGCGAGGTCCCCGCGTCCTCATCAACATCTGTTGGTTTTTGTTTGTTTTTTTTTCTGGAAAGGAATTGGATATCCTTGCCCTCCTGGTGTTGGTTGTGTCACCCTAGCCCCCCCCCCCCACATACACCAGTACAGTGTGAGGACCCCTCCCCCTACACCACTGCATATGAGGACGTCTCCCCCTCCCCCTGCACCACTGCATGTGAGGACTGGGAGGGAGCAGCTCAAGATGGAATGCCATTCTTGCTGGCCTGGCCATGTGTCAGTCAATGTGGCAGCCTTTGGTTGGTTTCTGGAATATTCTGAAAGTACTGACTGATCATTTTGCCAGCAAAGACTCCCTTTGGAGGATCACACCTGCAGAAGCACTCACCTCTGCCTGCTTGTTGCTCACGGTGGCACCTCTTGTATATTTATTTTATCTCCTCAAAGTGATGCTTTGAGTCCTCCAGCTTCTGAAATTTGTTCAGTTTTTAGGAAAACTCTCCAAGCTCAGAAAAGATATTCATCTATAGTATCTTCCACTAGTTTTGTACTGTTCTTATGTTTTGATTTTAATAAATCTGTAATTACTTTCCCAATTACATAAGACATGGTTCTAACTTCTCCCCAAAGATGTAAAAGGCCATTGTCCCAGACTCCATTGGCTGGAATCACTATATTTTCCCAGGTCTGTTTGGGGCTCTACAGTTTACCCCACTGATCTTGTTCAGCTTCAACACATTTATCTGAATTATTTGGGATATTTCAGCTGAAAATGGAAACTTTACTAAAAGTAGCCTAAACAATAGCATGTTTGTTGTCATGCATTAAAAAAAGCCCAGGAGTGAAGCTGTTCTGGTGGGTGGGAACGCTGGGGGATGTGGCTTTGCCCAGCCCCCGCTTGCTATGTCTCAGAGCTTGACCACTCACAGCGTTAACACAGCTCCACAACGCTAAACATTGAATCCTCCTGAAAACTTAGACGGGAGCCTGGAGGAGAGCCACAATGCTGAGGATTCTACAGCTGCCATCACAGGAAACCCCAAACAACATGGGCTGGAATTAGAGAAAGAGCCGACTGTTTCTGTGTGAAGCTCACGCAGGTGCTGCAGGGATGGTCTATCGGAAACTCGTGCTCCTTCTGCTGCACTGCAGTTGACTTGAAATGATGGTCCAAGATGGAGAGGCCTGCATTCAGAGTAGCAGGCTAGAGGAAGGTTCTGGAAAGCAATCAGCCTACCCAATGACATCCCATTCTGCAGAAGTTAGCGTGGCCGCAGCTACTTCCAAAGGGGATCAAAGTCCCTCTCTGCATTCTGTGTGATCACATGAGCAGCGAGAGCCTAGTGGGAGTGAAAGGCCCTCCAAGAGGACTCTGCCGTTATGCTAGACACAGGCCTGGGACACAAGTGCTGGCATAGCTGCAAGGGAGGCGGGGAGGGCTGGGATCTGGAATTTACAGCTGCTGTCACGAGCAGGGGCATCTGCTGCTCTCCACAGGGTCTGCACAGAGCAGAGCTGGCTGTTCTAGAAAGCTGACAGCTCTAGATATTGCCATATACTTATAATAAAGGTTAATCTCTTGTTAAAAACAATTCCTCCACGTTTACAAAGTGGTCATTTTACATCCTTTCTCCTTAAGGTTGACACTGGAACTTAAAATTCCCCTTTGTCTCTGCCACATCCCTTTAGGACAGAAGTTGACAAAATGAACTTCAGGGTGTGTTCAGGTCCTTTGCCCCATGGAGTATGAGCCATGGACAACTGGGGGGCAGGCAGTTACACAGAGCCTTCTCGGCGCACCTGGGTCCATTCCACTGGGTGACTACAGGTTGTTTTGTTGGGGTTGGCAGTTTGGCAACTTGAAAACATCATAGAAGATGCGGGTTGCCAAGCTGGCTCGCAGGGAACCAAGGTCGGCGCCAGAGCTCATTATGGACACACTGCTGCCTGGGAGCTGGTTGTCAGCCAAGACTTGTTCATTAGGATCTACACGGTGTCCCCATGGGGCGGGCGGGCGGGGGGTGTAGAGCCTCAGGGCCTGTCCTCGGCCAGGCTCCCTGATCTGTGCTCATTAGGAGCTCTGCACTCTGCAGGAGAGAGAGGAGGGAATCTCCAGACAGTCAGCAGCGGCTTCTGCAAAGGAGAGCCCGGGTGGACTAACTTCAGCACCAGAAAAAACAAGGTCAGCTATTGTTAGTGAGCTACACGCAGTGACATGCCCGGATGCTGGGGGCTAAACCAGGGCCCAGCCACGGCAGCAGACAACCCAGGCCCCCATCATGGTCCTGGGGCTCTCTCAGGTCATCTGTGGACTCACAGGTCATCTGTGCGCTCTTGGGATATCATGAGCTGGGCTCTGTAAAAGACCCACGGAAGCCTTGCTGTGTGGTCAGAGCTCCATGGAGCAGAGCACAGCTCACTGGCAGCCTGGCAGGCAGGGTCACTGCTGGACGTTTTGAAGTGTGAGTCTGAATATGTCATAAGTGTGAATGAAGTGTGTTTATATATGGTGTGAGTGTGAATGTGGGGTGAGTGTGAATGTGGTATGTGAATGTGGCGTGTGAATGTGGTGTGTGAATGTGTGTGTGTATGTGGGGTGTGAACTGGTGTGTGAATATGGTATGTGTGTGAATGTGGCATAGGTGTGAATGAGGCGTGTGTGAATGTGGCATAGGTGTGAATGTGGTGTGAATGTGGCATTGGTGTGAATATAGCGTGTGTGAATGACACAACGGAAAGAACTCTGCAGGAAAAGATCCGGCAGGTGGGGCCAATGCTCTTCCGGGGGACAGTGCCTTGGAGATGGGGGAGTGGGCGGGGCCACACCATATGTGGGCGGGGCCACGGCCCACCTGGTCTGTGGGTGGGGCTGCGTGTCGCGCAAGCGCAGGGCAGGGCTTCCTGGGAGGGGGGGGGCCTGCAGCGCTGGAGGTGCGCTGGGGGGCCGCGCGGGCCTCCGCCGGGCCCCGGGAAGGAGGCGCCGCCTGTCTCGGGGGTGAGGAGATGAAAGCGCTGCCAGGAAGAGGCTGCCGCCCTGTCGCCAGGGCCTCAGCCAGCGCCAGGGCCTCAGCCAGCGCCAGGCCTCAGCCAGCGCCAGGGCCTCAGCCAGCACCAGGCCTCAGCCAGCGCCAGGCCTCAGCCAGCGCCAGGGCCTCAGCCAGCGCCAGGGCCTCAGCCAGCGCCAGGCCTCAGCGTGAGCGCCAGGGCCTCAGCCAGCGCCAGGGCCTCAGCCAGCGCCAGGCCTCAGCCAGCGCCAGGCCTCAGCGTGAGTGCCAGGCCTCAGCCAGCTCCAGAGCCTCAGCCAGCGCCAGGCCTCAGCCAGCGCCAGGCCTCAGCCAGCGCCAGGCCTCAGCCAGCGCCAGGCCTCAGCGTGAGCGCCAGGCCTCAGCCAGCGCCAGGCCTCAGCCAGCGCCAGGCCTCAGCGTGTGCGCCAGGCCTCAGCCAGCGCCAGGGCCTCAGCCAGCGCCAGGCCTCAGCCAGCGCCAGGGCCTCAGCCAGCACCAGGCCTCAGCCAGCGCCAGGCCTCAGCCAGCGCCAGGGCCTCAGCCAGCGCCAGGGCCTCAGCCAGCGCCAGGCCTCAGCCAGCACCAGGGCCTCAGCCAGCGCCAGGCCTCAGCCAGCGCCAGGGCCTCAGCCAGCACCAGGCCTCAGCCAGCGCCAGGGCCTCAGCGTGAGCGCCAGGCCTCAGCCAGCGCCAGGCCTCAGCCAGTGCCAGGGCCTCAGCCAGCGCCAGGCCTCAGCCAGCACCAGGGCCTCAGCCAGCGCCAGGCCTCAGCCAGCGCCAGGGCCTCAGCCAGCGCCAGGCCTCAGCCAGCGCCAGGCCTCAGCGTGAGCGCCAGGCCTCAGCCAGCGCCAGGCCTCAGCCAGCGCCAGGGCCTCAGCCAGCGCCAGGGCCTCAGCCAGCGCCAGGCCTCAGCCAGCGCCAGGGCCTCAGCCAGCGCCAAGCCTCAGCGAGCACCAGGCCTCAGCGAGCACCAGGCCTCAGCGAGCACCAGGCCTCAGCCAGCGCCAGGGCCTCAGCGTGAGCGCCAGGGCCTCAGCCAGCGCCAGGGCCTCAGCCAGCGCCAGGCCTCAGCCAGCGCCAGGCCTCAGCGAGCACCAGGCCTCAGCGAGCACCAGGCCTCCTGGCAGCCGTCCAGAGTCGGGGCCATGGCCCACACTGGCTCTGCCAGCGCCCAGCCTCGCTGATCCCTGTCTTAAGTCCCCAAGTCCTTAGTTTCCAGCCGGGCCTCGCCTTTCGTCCATCCCTCCCCCCCTGCAGTCCGGCCCCTCGGATCGCCCTCGGCCTGACTCACTCTTGCACAGACTCTGCACTGACGGGTGTGAACCAGGTCCTGACCGCTCCCATTACAAGGTGACTTCCGGTTCCAGTGATTGGTGATGGGTATCAGGATGCCGGGTGGGTATCATGGACCTGTGGTCACTGCAGTTCACACGGCCTCGGGCTGGAGGCCAGGGCTCTGGTCGGATCGCTACTGGCCACAGAAGCAAGCTCTGCTGCAGTGCTGGTGCTGCGGTGCTGGTGCCGCGGTGCTGGTGCCGCGGTGCTGGTGCCGCGGTGCTGGTGCCGCAGTGCTGGGTGCTGGGGTGTTGGTTGTTGGGGTGGCAGGCACCCCAAGAGCTGCATGTCATCGATGGGTTGTAACAGATCCACTGTGTCCCATGCCGTTAGAAGTAACAAGCCATTTGGGAACAAGGACGAGGTTGAGGAGACACA
This sequence comes from Dipodomys merriami, assembly GCF_024711535.1. NCBI lineage: Eukaryota > Metazoa > Chordata > Mammalia > Rodentia > Heteromyidae > Dipodomys > Dipodomys merriami. The sequence continues at coordinate 1,233,188 of NW_027202270.1, read as the reverse complement.
TAGACATCAGACGCAGGCTGGCAGAGGCTGTGACTCTGTGCTCCAGGGTTGGAAGGGTGTTTACGACCACCACTGTGAAACGGTGGCGGTGGAATGGCCGGCTGATGGGGGTCTGACACAGCTGGACAGACAGTGACCTCGAGTCCAAATCCGTGTTTTAGGATAGAGGAGCACTGAGGGGACAGAGGCTGGAGGAAGAGCCACACTGAAGTGTGGCGGACAGGCTGGTATGGCACGACTGGTCCTGGTGTGCCGGGCAAGGGGCAGAGGGCACTTTACACAACTGCGGGAATATCAGCTGCTGAGGAAACCCGAAGCTCTTCATGTCACACGTACAACGACTAAAACCAGGTTAAAGGGGACATCCTTCCAAGCCTTGAACCCAGACACAGAGAACACCGCACTCACTCCCGTGACAGCTTGCACTCCTGTGTTCCAGTGCCCAGGAGCTGAGGGAGGAGCATGGCCTGGTCCAGGCCAGTTCAAGCTACATCGTCAAACCCGCCTCAGAAGAAAACAATCGCACCTTGTTAGGTACCACAAATGCATTTTCATTGAAAGTAGCAAAACAAAATTATTGGAGGAAATTAGTAGAAGGGCAAGTGTAACTCCAAGTACTTGGGAAGAAATAAAGACTAGAGTGGAAATGAATGAAACAGAAGGAACACTCAATATGAAGAATCAACCGAGCCGAGGATTTCTGCTAGCCGAGGATTTGTGCACTGCCATCAAATCACCTGCTAGTTCTTCTTTGCTTCTTAGTTGTCCTTTGGATATGGTCTCACTTCTTTCCCCGGCACCAACCTCAAATCGTGATTCTTTTATCTTTGGTCTGAACAGCTGGGATTATGATGTGAACCACCACACCTGGCTTACTTTGTTTTTCTTTTTGCTTATGTGGTGCTGAGGATTCAAACCCAGGGCCTCAGGTATGCAAGGCAAGCGCTGTACCACTGAGCCACCTTCCCAGCCCCCTGGCTTACTTTTGAGGTGAGCTATCACCAACTTTTTGCCTGGACTAGTCTTGAGCCTGGACTAGTCTGTGGCCACTTGCACTTCCACTTTTGAGAACTTCGGTCAGTGTGTTGATTGGATTATTTGCCCTTTTGTTGTTTAATATTTGGGGGCTCCTTATATATTCTGAATATGAATCCCTTGTTACATAAATAGTTGACCAAGATATTCTTCCATTCTGTAGGCAGTCTCTTCACTCTGGCTTCTTTTGCAGTGCAGATGTTTTTTGTTGTTTGGTTTTTTGGGGGGTCCGGTCAGTCGTGGGGCCTGAACTGTGGGCCTGGGCGCTGTCCCTCAGCTCTTCAGCTCAAGGCTAGCGCTCTACAGCGCCACTTCCGGCTTTTTCTGATTATGTGGTGCTGAGGAATCGAACCCAGGGCCTCAGGCATGCAAGGCAAGTGCTCTACCACTGAGCTACCTTCCCAGCATGCAGATGTTTTCTTAACTTGACTCACTCCTACCTGTCAATTCTTGCTCCTACTTCTGGAGCTATTGGAGTCCTCTTCAGAAAGCTGCTGTTATGCTATACCTTAGTGCTTCCTCTGTGTTTTCCTCTAGCAATTTCAGTGTTCTGGTCTTACATTGAGGTCTTTGACCCATTGTAGATCAGTTTTCTGGTAGGGTGAGAGATAGGGATCTCATTTCCATCTCTGTATGTGTCTGTCCACTTTCCCTACACTACTTACTGAAGTGACCGTCTTTTCTTCAATATGTTCATGGCACATTTAGGGATAATCGGGTAGCTATACCTGTGTGGGTTTATTTCTGGCTGAAGAGCTATTCCATTGGCCTATGCGTCTGCGTTTGTGCCGGTGTCGTGCTATTTCTGTTTCTGTAGCTCTACTAAAATTTGAAATCAGATGTTGTGATGCTGCTGACATTGCATAGTTTGCTCTTTGTATCTTTGACTACTCAGGGTCCTCTGTGCCTCCATATGAATTTAGGGATTTTTTTCTAGTTCTGTGAAGAATGCCACTGGCATTTTGATGAGAAAGCGGTTGAATCTGAGGATCACTTGTGGTCGTGGCCGTTTTCACCGTGTGAGTCATGCCAGTGCAGGCACACAGGAGCTCGTTCCGTGTTACTGCTCTCTCCAGTTTCCTTCATTAGACTCTCTTAATTCCCATTCTAGACATCTTCCATCTCCCTTGTTAGGCTTAGTTTTCGGTATTCTATCTTACCAAAGTTACTAAAATGATTTTGTTTTCTCTCTGTTTATTTCTGTATAGAAAAGCTACCAAGTTTTGTAGGTTGGCTTTTCATCCTGCTACTTTATGGATGGTGCCTGTTAGATCTAAAAGGTTTTGTGGGATTTTTAGGGCCTTATATGTATAGGATCATGTTACCTGAAAATAGGAATAATTTAACTTCTTCTGTTCCTATTTGAGTCCCTTTTGTTTCTTTCTCTTGTCTTCTTGCTCTAAGAATTGACGTGCTTGCCAGTATGCGTGAGTTAGCCATACCTGTCTCATATCTGATTTTAGAGGAAATGGTTTGGTTTTTCCTCATTCAGTACAATGACACTTACAAGGCTTGTTGCATACAGACTTTATTACATGGAGGTACATTCCTTCTGTCTCCATTTTCTGCAGGGCTTTTATCATGAAAGGATGTTTGCCTTGTCAATGTATTTTTCTGCATCTAGTGCCATCAGTTTTTACCTTGATCTACCTACATGTACTATGTTTATTGATTTGCACATCAGACCTGCTTGGTGGGAAGCCAGCCTGGTAATATATATATATGGTCATATATGTAGATATTACACACACACACACACACACACACACACACACACACACACCTTCTTAAGATATTGGCAAAGAAAGTGTGCAAGAATTTTAATCAGGATATTTCCATCAGTGTTCTTTTGGGAAGTTGATGTATATTTTTCTTTTTTATTCTGTCCTCCAGTTTTGATATCAAGGTAATACTCTGTTTCTATTTTATGGGAAAGTGTGAGGAGGATTTGTGTTCTTCTTTTACAGGTCTGGTAAAATGCAGCACTGACTGATCCTCCGCTTTTCTTTTGCTGCAAAACTCCTTACAGTTTCAATTCATTGCTTTTTTTTATTGATCTGTTTAGATGGTTTATAAGGCTCTTGGCTCAATGTTTATAGGTTGTATGTGTCTAGAAATGTCCATTTCTTCAAGATTTTCCAGGGTTTTGGAATACAGTTTTTAAGGAACAATCTAATAATTGAGTAGGTTTTATTAGGTTAACTGGGGAGCAGTGCCCCCTTCCCTTGACTTGCTCCCCGTGCACCCTAGAAGTCCCTGCCCAGCACTGTAACCCAGACACCTGGCATGCCTGGGGGCAGTGGGGTTATTTCTGAGGTCATTTCCTCACCCTCTGAGGTTACCTCTACTTCCAATGAGACCACACCCCCTCACTTCCCCCCACACACAATAAAACATCTCTCCCTGCCATGAGATCTTGCTCTCTGCACACTTCCATCTCATGCAGGCTGGCAATTTGTTGCATGCTCTCTCTCTCTCCTCTCTTTCTCCTTCTCTCCATCTCTCCCTCCCTCCTACTCTCCTTCCCTCCCTCCTCCCCTCCTCTCTTTCATCAGTTCCAGGCCTGGCTCACTGAGGGGTGCTGGGAGCTGGAGACATGAGTTCCTCCAGGAGGAGCTCAGAACCAGCTCCACCCAGTGACCTGAGGCCGTAGCAGTTGCCTGGGTGGCAGGCATAGTTGTCTTATCCTTAGCTGAGACAACAAACGAGCTTGGAAAGCTTTGCCCATAAGTTATACATCGTCCTGTTATTTGCTAAACAGCTGACATTTGCTACCTGTCACGTGCAGCACACTCTCTCCTTGCCTTTTCTTTGTGCAAGTTCCTGTAGAAATAAACATGCTGAACTATAGTATGGGCTGCTTCTGTCTCCTGGGCCTTGGTGCTGACAGTCCACCTGCTCCCAAGCTTTCTCTAATACCTACAGTCTTCCCACAGAGCTGAACACACTGGTCTAGCACACGGGGAGTGGGTGCCAAAGCCACAACCATAGACAAGACGGCCTGGTGGTCACACGCGGCCCTGGCAGGCACACACCAGCTCTGGCGGTCAGACCCTGGTAGTTCTAGTTGCAGGAAAAGCAGCAGTTCTCAAAATCCTTAAATCCAGTGGCTGGCAATTCCTGGCCAAAAAAAAAAAAAAAACAGTGGAAGAAACACAGCCTCTTCAACCACTGGTGCTGGGAAAACTGGGAGGCCACATGCAGAAAGCTAAAAGTGGACCCCAGCCTGTCACCATGCACCAACATCAACTCAAAATGGATTAAAGACCTTAACATTAAACCTGAATCTCTGAAACTACTGCAGGACAGAGTAGGAGAGACACTTGAACTAATAGGCACAGGAAGGAACTTCCTGAACAGAGTACCAGGGTCACAACAAATTGGAGAGAGACTCGACAAATGGGACTACCTTAAAATAAAAAGTTTCTGCACAGCTAAAGCTATAGCAACCAAGCTAGAAAGACATCCAACTAACTGGGAAAAAATATTTACCAGCAATATATCAGACAATTAATATCCAGTGTATACAGGGAACTCAAGAAACTAATCCCTCCCAAATGTAAAAAACCAATTACTAAATGGGCAAGGGAACTAAAGAGAGACTTCTCAGAAGAAGAGATAAAAATGGCAAAGAAATACATGAGGAAATGTTCATCGTTCCTGGCTGTAAAGGAAATGCAAATAAAGACAACCTTGAGATACCACCTTACCCCAGTCAGAATGCCCCACATCCTAAAGTCAGCCAACAACAAATGCTGGAGGGGATGTGGAGAAAGAGGAACCTTATTGAATTGCTGGTGGGAATGTACACTAATACAACCACTTTGGAAAGCAGTCTGGAGGTTCCTCAGAAAGCTAAATATAGACCTGCCCTATGACCCAGCCATAACACTCCTAGGCATCTACCCTGAGCAACAGGAACCAGGTTACAAGGACACATGCACCTCCATGTTCATTGTTCACAATAGCCAAGATATGGAAACAATCCAGATGCCCACCACAGATGAATGCATCCAAAAATTGTGTTATCTATATGCAGTGGAATATTATGCAGCCATTAGAAAGGACAAAACAATGACATTCACAGAGAAATGGATAGAACTGGAAGAAATCATGTTGAGTGAGGTAAGCCAAGAGCAAAGAGACAAACGGTGCATGGTCTCCCTGATAAGTGGATGTTAAATCCAAAATGTAAGGAGATATGCAAAGTAAACAAGACTCGAGAAATAAAGGAGCTCCACTCATCTGATCCTATCATTACTAAATGACCTCATGCTGCTGACTACATATATGGTATATATGTGCACGATGGAGGGAAACTAGGAGGAGGACACAGAACTAGAGGGAATCGGGGAAAATAGCAGGACCCATCAGCTTCACGGGTCACTGATGAAAACAAACTAAGCAACTCAATGGCAGCGATGGGAGGGAGGGAATGAGTGGGAAAGAGGAAACAGCCAACACTAAGCAAAAGGAAATAAATGTACATATCACCCGATGTAGAAGAAATAGCTGTATTGTCAACGCTCATAGAATTCACCAACTTTATCGATAATGACAATTTGCCTCATGAAGGTTAGAATGTGTTTGTGACTTTAGTATCACTATCTCACAATACTGTGAAATTGTGAAATTTATATAATCACTTAATCACAATAAATTTTTTAATCCAGTGGCTGGGATTCATTGCGCCAATGACTACACTGTCATGGCAGGTCAGCCATGCAGAGGACAGTGGTCTGTTAGCCCCTATCAGGACCTATACGTGACACTGAGCTCAGTGGAGGACCTGAAAACAGGGCCTTACAGATACCCCGCCAAGTGACTGGGCAGGAGGCAGACAGAAGGGGCCGTTGTAGAGAGGGGAGGGCTGGAGAGGCCTTGCCAGGAAGCGTAAGCAGCTGCGAGCTGGTGCTGAAGTGGACAGGGAGGCCCAAGGCAGCTCCTCTGGTGAGGAGTGAGCCTGTCACCTGAGGACCGCAGACAGGGGAGAGCTCTGAGTCCAGGCCTGGCCCCAGGCCTGTGACCCCAGGCCGCCTCCTTCCTGCCTGAGGTTTGAGGACACTGAGACTGAGAGCTTCTCTCAACCCAGGCCCAGCAGAGTCCTGGATCACTGCCTCCTCCCACGAGTGGTTTAGTGGGTGAAGTCTGAAAGGAAAAGTGGCTGGTGCCCTTGTGTCTCCCAGTGTCCACCTTAGTGCTCCCATTGTTCTCCAGTGTTGACCTTGGTGTTTCTGTTGTTCTCCAGCATTGACAGTGCTCCCGTTGTTCTCCAGCGTCAACCTCAGTGTTTCTGTTGTTCTCCAGCATTGACAGTGCTCCTGTTGTTCTCCAGTGTCGACTTCAGTGCTCCGTTGTTCTCCAACATTGACAGTGCTCCCGTTGTTCTCCAACATTGACAGTGCTCCTGTTGTTCAACACCGTCGACCTCAGTGTTTCCATTGTTCTCCAGCATTGAGAGTATTCTCCGGTTGTTCTCAACATCAACCTCAGGGCTCCGGTTGTTCTTCTGTGTTGATGTCAGTGCTCCCTTTGTTCTCCAGCATTGACAGTGCTCCTGTTGTTCTCCAGTGTCAACCTCAGTGCTCTGATTGCTCTCCTGTGTTGACCTCAGTGCTGTTTCTTCTTTTGTGTCAATCTAAGTGCTGCAGTTGTTCTCCAGCATCACCCTCAGTGCTCCCCTTGTTCTCCTGCATCAACTTCAGTGCTCCGATTGTCATCCAGCATCAACATCAGTGCTCCAATTGTTCTTCTGTGTTGATCTCAGAGCTACAATTGTTGTCCAGTGTTGATCTCAGAGCTCTGATTGTTTACCTGTGTCGATCTCAGTGCTTCTGTTGTTCTGTTCTCAGACATACTCATGGGACACTCCTGTGCCTGTATGTCTGCTGTTTCTGAGCCACACTCTGGAGACCTTTGTCGTGAGTGGGGACCTGCCCAACCCACAGACACAAATCCCATTTGAACCAGTGGCACCACACGAAGGAGGTGAATGCACTCCTGATGCTGATAGCTGACCCTGGGCCATCCTGACCCTCAGCTCCCCTCCCCACTACAGCCCCAGCCTGAGCAGAAAGAACCACAGATGATGCAGCCATGTCTCCCTGCTCTCTCTCCACTCTTTCCCTGCTCTCTGACACCAAGCAGGATCCAATTCTAGATGGCCAGAGAGAAACTTTTGAAATTCACTATCATTTTTTTAACTTTTTTCTTTTTTAAAAATCTTTTTTACTGCATGTTAGGTTTTATTTTACTTTATTTTATTTGAAAAATCATTTATGGCTTATTTTCTTCCTTATCTTTACCTAATTTTATTCATGTATTCTCCATTTTTCAACCAGACTTTCATTGCTTGCTCTTTTCTCTTCCACCATTTTCTCTTCTTTTCTTTCATTTATCCTTCTCTCTTTTTCCTTTTTCCTTCCTCCTCTTGGTGTTGTTGCTGCTGTTGAGTGGCTTTGGTTTTCTCTTCACGGAGTGGTACTGCAGCTCAGGGTAGGCTGCTCACTACAAAACCAGAGGCTATGCCCCTCAAGAGATGAATAAGATGCAACTCAGAAACATGAGAAACATGGAGATGCGGGGCAACATGACTCCTCCGAAAGTTCACAACTCTTCATAACTGAATCCCAGGTTACTGAAGTAGTTGAAAGGCCAGATTCAAAAGTTTAGTTTTAAAAATGATACGTCACCTGAAGGATGATTCAAATAAACTGAAGAATGGAGTAAAGAAGTCAGTTCAAGATCTTGATGAAAATGCCAACAATTTGGGTAATAAATGAGCAAACATATAAAATTTATTTTAAAAAATGGAAAATGGAAAAACAAAAGCTTAATACCTCAAAACTACAACAGAAGCCAGGAGCCAATGGCTCAAGCCTGTAATTTCATCTACTTCAAAGCCTGAGATCTGGAGATCATAGTTTGAAGCCTGTCTATGCAGAAAAGTCTGTAAGAACCCATCTCCAAAACAACCAGTAAAAGCTGGATGGAGACAAAAAGCCCCCTCAGGATCCAAGCCTTCGATTCAGGAGCCTTCAGGGACCCTTCAGGTCAAACAGTAACATTTGGACAGGTCAGAACATCAGAGCAACTTAGATTCACTTTCTCTGTGGGAAGAGGTGGGAATGCCAGCTTCACAGCACACACACTGTGACTGATGTATCCACAGCCTAATGTTGAAAAGATTGATTCTCAAGCGCTGGGAGGTTGGGGATGCTGTGGGGTGGTCAGCTTGGTGTTTGGTGAGTCCTTAGGACAGAAGTTGGTCTGTGAGAAATGTCATGTCCATACAAGAGGCAGGGGAATTTGCTAGGTGTCCAACTATCGTATGGGAGCCCTGAAGACAAAACCAGAAGCTAGCAGCAAACTACAAAAGCTGCATCTTGCAACATGCTCAAGATATGAAAGGTCTATTGTATGTAAAGAGTTCATTAAACCCAGTAAGAAAAGATGCTGTCAGGCTGGAGACTGGTCTGTCGGGAAGGAGGTAGATGGGCGCAGCCTCCCCTGCCTGTCTGGCTCAGGACCGGTGCACAGGCAGAGTGCCATCATCACTTATCAGTGTGTGTGCATGCAAAGGAACAAAGCCCAGAAGCGGACACAGGTGACTGGGAAGTGAAAAGATGATTGACACACTGACAAAGATCGTGTGTCTGTCAATCAGGTCCGAGGAGGCTGACAAGTCCTACAACCTGCAGTAGGCAAGCTAAAGACACAGGAGAGATGCATGCTCCATTCAAGGTCAAAGGCCAGAAGAAAACTGGAATGCAAGCTCAAGGGCAGATGAGGAATTTCCTCATATTTGCAGGGAGGGTTATCAGCTTTTTGTTCTATTCAGGCCACCATCAGATCACACGATGCCCACTCACATAAAGAGCTGCTCACTTTACTCAGTCTTATCCACAACACATTCAATGGAGACTTGCAGCACAGTGCCAGTAACCTAGTCGTGTTGACACATAAAAGTAATCATCAAGCCGGGCACTGGTGGCTCACGCCTGTAATCCAATTACACAGGAGGCTGAGGATCTCAGTTTAAAGCCAGCCCGGGCAGAAAAGCCTGTGAGAGTCTTATCTCCAACAAAACACTCAGAAAACTGGAAGTGGGCTGTGGCTCAAGTGGTAGAATGCTAGCCTTGAGCTGAAGAACTGAGGAACAGCACCCAGGCCGAGAGTTCAAGCCTCACAACTGACAAAAAAAAAAGTAATCATCATACCATGCTAGATCCATAAATGGTTTTTGAGAAGTGGGTGGCATTCATCTTGGGGATACAACTGCTGGTGGCAAGGGTAGGAGGAAATGCACTGAGAGCCTGTGTGTGTGTGGGAGCGGGGGTAGGGAGTTGTGTAGTCATTGATCTCCAGGCACTGTTACAGCAAAGCCTGTGTCTGGCCTCTGCACTGCTGCTTAGAACAGGGAAATGCTTCAAGCTCCACTAAGACCTGAGAATGCGCCTGCACAAAGGCGGAAAAGTGGCTAGTGTGCACACCATGGAGGTAAGTGAGAAGAAAAGCACAGATCGGATCCCAAATTGGATCACAGATTGTGATCCCAGGTTTATGAGACAACACAAAGCCCCGAGCATGTGCTGTGTCACACTGTGCACTGCCGCATGGCTGGCGTGTCTCCAAGCAGATGCTCGTTCTAATTAAAAATAGAGAAGTTTTAGCATGCTTATTGTCAGTCAAAACAAGAAAGGAACACAGAGGAGACCTTTTAAAGTGAGTAACTGCCAAAAAAGAGAAATCAGCCCACAGGAGAGGCTCAGGTAGGAAGATTTTCTCGTGCAATGGGAAGATGGGCAGAAGTGTGGGCCCAGGGAATGGCTGAGCACCACGCGGCTTATGTGTGCTTAGTCAGTGGAACATTGATGTGTGAGCTGCAGCTCACACCTGTGTCCAGGAAAAGCCCCCTAATGGGTGCCGGCCAGCTCTTAGATTCTGGCCTGTCTACTGTTTGTCTCCAGGGCTTTCGAAGGACTCTGCTTTGAAACCCAGCCCTGCGTGTGAGGGTGAGTTGGACGGAGGAGGTGGCAGGGACCTTGGGACTTGGAGTCTCGGCACGAGCGGAAGCTCTGCGCCTTCCTAATTGGCCACTGGAGGCGGCGAGTCCCAGCCCTGTAGGGTTGAGAGAATCTCCCCCCCCCCGCAGTGACCCCCAAGTGCAGGCACCTCCACGTACTCGGCGGATGGGGACAGGGAGGAGGCAAGGAGAGGGGGTGGCTTCCCCTCCTCACAGGACCCGTGAGCCACCGTGACTGCAACCCGCACTTGAGATCCTAGGTGCCACCTCTGTCCCAGCCCTCCTCACTCAGGAGCCAGAGCTGACCCGTGGAGGGGACGGGCTCCCCCACACACACCCGTGTCCACCTCCCTGTCTACAGCACACAGCAGGCTTAGCAGCCCCGGGACCGGGACAGCACGGGCTCTGGTGAGTGGAGTGACATAATGATGGGACGGCGCAGAGGTGGGCGTCAGGGTCAGCACTGACCCTCCCTGGGGCGCTGCCTGCAGCAGGTTCAGTGTGAGGAGGAGCTGCGAGGGGACTCCCACGGACACAGCCTTTGGTCGTGAGCTTGACAAGGCCCCAGTGCTACTGCCGCCTGGCCCCACTTGGGGCAGGAGAGTAGAACAGGCCACGGGGAGGCCACAGGGCTGGGTCCCTCTGTGCGCAGGGAGACTGACTCAGGCCGAGGCACGTACCTCGGTGGGTGGCACTGCAGGCATCCCCGCACGCAGGGCACCACGGGCTGCGTCTCCCAAAGCTACAGCAACTTTGATGCAGGGGGAGGGGCCGGGGCCCTTTAGGAGCGGCCGAGCTTCCAGGCAGTCACCCGCAGACCTGGCCAGCAAGCTCTGTCCTAGCACAGGTGCAAATACACAGCGTGTATCCAAGGACCTCTTGGTGAGAAGCATGACCTCTTGACCTGCAGGTGGCAGTGGGGGGTGGGCTCCCTGGACATAGAGGAGGTGGGCAGAAAAGGGAGAATGGCCAAGACAAAGGGCCATGCAGGGACTCCCCCCAGTGCCCATGCACCCCAGCTGTGCCCTGTGAGCCCTGCATGGGCATCGTGGCCACACCGTCTCCTCCTGTCGCAACTCGGGTCCTCAGCAGTGTCCTGGAAGAGGACAGCACACACACCCAGCCCAGCCCAGCGGTGTGCGCGCCTCTCAGCTGTAGGAGGCACCATCTAAGAGATGAGAGCTGAGGAGGGTCAGCACCAGCTAGTCTCTGCGGGTCACTGACCCCAGGGGACCGCTCCCCGCACCCCGCCGGCTGGACCGGAGGAGAGGAGCCCACACTGAAACTGGCTCCTGCCTTTGCAGCTCTCCTGCCCCGCAGGGACCCTGGCCAACTGACCAGCTTTCGCGCCTCCATCCTGACGCTCATGGCTGGAGCAGCTCGCTCCCAGCTCTGCAGGCTCCAGCGCTGCTCACAGACCTAAAGTCTGCGGGCCAGGAAGGTCCAGAGACACAGACAGACAGCGGTCCTCAGCAGCTCCCAGTGCCGGGGCAAACCACGCCCAGGACGCCCTGGGGGTGAGGCTGGAGGGTGAGTACCGCATGGGGGCGGGGCAGCATGTCCAGTCTTGAAGATGTCTTGACTCTTCTCCAGATACTTCTGTCACCGAGGAACTGGGGCGGCCCCTCCCCTCCACTCAGCACCTGGCAGCTTATCGGACGATCCTGACCCGCAAGGACACAGGGAGACCCGTAGATTCAGGGCCGCTGTGGTCCAGGCTCAGAGTTGGGGTGCTGGGCTGCAGTCGGGGTCCTTCAGGGGACATGGGCAGAGACACCGGTTCTTCCCCAAGGGCTGCCGCCTGCTCGTTGCACGGCGGGGGAAGGTGTGCCTGCCCGGTGGGAGGACCTCAGGACCCGGCGGGAGGAACTCAGGACCCGGCGGGAGGACCTCAGGACCCGGCGGGAGGACCTCAGGGCCGTCCTGAATCTCTGAGTGGACAGGACAAGTCTCAAATGTGCAGAGGGAGACAGTGCCCAGTGCACCGTGGCACAGCTCAGGAGCATGCTCAGGTGGACACCAGGATGTCAGAGCCGGGCATGGGACGCTGAAACACTGTCCCTCAGCCAGTCAGAACACAGCATCCCCAGAACACAGCCGTCTCCCGCACCCAGGGCCTGGCACACACACCCGAGTCAAGTGAATCTGAGGCAATGGCCCTTTGAGGCCAGGGTGAGCACCCGGGAGAGCTGTGTAGCTGGCAGCTGTCGGTGGTGAGCAGCATGTCAGCAAAGGTCCCTGGCGTGCCTCCAGCCCGTGACCGTGGGCCTGCGGCCCCTCCCCTCCTGCCTCCCCTCCTCTCTCCAGCCGTCCCTGCCCAGCACCATGCCAGCCCATGGGAATGGAAACCTCTCCGCAGCAGCGCCCGTGTGGGGCTTCGTGCTGGAGGGCTTCCGGGGCGGGCTGGAGACCCAGGCCCTGCTCTTCGCCCTCTTCCTGGCCCTGTACCTGGTGACCGTGCTGGGCAACCTCACCATGATCGTGCTCATCACCCTGGACGCCCGCCTGCACTCCCCCATGTACTTCTTCCTCAAGAACCTGTCCTTCCTCGACCTCTGCTACTCCTCCGCCATCGCCCCCAACGCCATCGCCAACTTCTTCTCCTCCTCCAAGGCCATCAGCTTCGCCGGCTGCGCCACGCAGCTCTTCTTTTTCTCACTGTTGGTTACCACCGAGGGCTTCCTTCTGGCTGTGATGGCCTATGACCGCTTCATGGCCATCTGCAGCCCCCTGCAGTACCCTGTGGCCATGGGCCCAGCCACCTGTGCCCGCCTGGTGCTGGGCGCCTATTTTGGAGGCTGCCTCAACTCCATAGTAGAGACCAGCCTCACCTTCCGCCTGCCCTTCTGCAGGTCCAACCACATCGACCACTTCTTCTGCGATGTGCCGCCCCTGCTCCAGCTCTCCTGTGCCAGCACGGCGCTCAATGAGCTGGTCATGTTTACCATCTGTGGGCTCATCATTGTGGGCACCACTCTAGTGGTCCTGGTCTCCTACGGCTACATCACGGTGACCATCCTCAGGATGCGCTCAGGCTCTGGGAGGCACAAGGTCTTCTCCACCTGCGGCTCCCACTTAACAGCCGTGTCCCTCTTTTACGGGACAGTGTTTGTCATGTACGCCCAGCCAGGGGCGGTGGCATCCATGGAGCAGGGCAAGGTGGTCTCCATCTTCTATACCCTGGTCATCCCGATGCTCAACCCGCTCATCTACAGCCTGCGGAACAAGGACGTGAAGGATGCCCTGCGGAGGCTGGGACAGAAACACACAGTCTGATGGAGGAGACTGAGACAGACACACGGCCTGATGGAGGAGGCTAGGACAGAGACACACAGCCAAATGGAGGCTGGGACAGAGCTAACATGGCCATGTGAAAGAGTCTGGCTGGTGAAAGCAGTGTTCTGGGGCTGGAAAGACAGGTTCTGAGGGACACATCGTATGGGGGCTCCCATTGCTTGGTCTTTCTTTCTTACTTCTTTCTTCCTTATTTCTTTCCCTTTCTTCCCTTCCTTCCTTCCTCCTTCTCCACCCCTGTCCTCCTTTCTTCCTTTTTTCCTTCCTTCCTCCCATCTCTTATCCAACCCTTCTTGAAAGCATGTTATGAACCAAGCATTTACTACACGAGAGTAATAGAGCTTGTGATTTTCCTCCAGAAAATAAATGATCCCAAGAGGAAAGGAGTCCTAACTCAGTAGACACATGGTCCATGTGCATTTACCGCTGTTGGCATTCCAAGTTTGAGTTTTATTAATGAAAGTTAAATACATGAGTCCATTTTGAGAAAAAAAAAAAGATCCCTAATGACTTACACATCCAAGCCACCCCCTCCCACCCCGGCCTACCCAGACGCAGAGCTGGCCATGCTCTAGGGTTCCCCAAGCACTCACTGAAAACGCATCCTGACTCCACATCTCTCCAAGGGATCATTTAAAATCACACTTTTAATAATAATTTACACATCAGTGGGAAAAGCTTTGTCTTCCACTGGCCCAATTCTGTCTAGTTGTCTGAGGTCCCAGGAACTGTGATAATGAACACACACACACACACACACACACACACACACACACACACACATCATCAAATCAAAACCCCACAAGTCAGAGAGTTCAACCCAAGCCTACAACCTCCTCCTGTTTCTGCTCATGACTAAACTTGACCTTCTGTGACGGGAGTCCCCACTGCTTGCTGGGAGTGCCACTCCCCCCCATACCACCACGTTGTGTGTCTGCACTCTTGGTTTCAGTTGCTTGGCGTTGAGTTTGTGAGACTGATCGAGATTGTGTGTGGAAGGAGTTCCCCATGTTTGGGCATGGCACCAGACTGCAGTGTTTGAAGATGCCCCGCCCCATCCTTGATGGCCAGCCGCACTGCTTCCAGCTCTGCCTTCCAAAATAAGGCTGCTGCGCACTCCTTCGTGTCACTCGGTGTGCGGGGGAGGAATTTCTGCTGGAAATTCCTAAAGCAGACTTTGTAGATGCTGGCGAATTTTAATTTTAGCCACTTGTGTGAAATTTACCCTTCCCTTCTGGTTAATGAAGTTTAAGATCTTTTTGTGCATTTAGTGGCCATTGAGATGTCGGGTTATAGGGTAGTTTATCATTTACATATTTTTTATTGTGTCCTCTTTTTGCACTTATTTGCATGAGTTCTCCATTTGTGTTAGAATAACTCTTTATTGATTGTGTGATTTTTCAAATAACATTGCCATCCTAGGGGGCGCATTTTGCTAATTATCTTGTGATCAACAGAGATCCTTCAACTTAACGCTTCAGGTTCCTCAGTCTATTTATATTAACGCTTTCTGTGACATGGTGAGAAAAATCTTTGTCTACTTTGGTCACAGTCTTTCATATCATTTTATACTTAAATGCTTAGATATTTGCCCTTAACTTTACCACCTCAATCAAATATATTTATGTATTGCATATAAATGATCCTTTGCTTATCTTCAAAACAATTTATCTATCTATCTATCTATCCATCTATCTTATAGTTCTGTTGTTCATACTTTCCTATAGTGAACCATAACTCATGTGAAAATGACTAATTTAAAATAACACTAATATAATTACCTTTTGATAATTTATAAAGGAAACCATGCTTTATTACCAACAATTAATAATGCCACTTTTGTCATAAATCCAGGCTCTATATACATTTGGGTACATTGCTAGACTCAGTTCTTGAAATCTGGGCTTTTTGTCTATCATGAAGTTATTTAATACATGACATATATGAAGTGCCATAAGTAAAACACACTGAACAAAAATTTAATCTACAAAAAGAAGCTTCACAGTGTCCTTCCAAGACATAAACACCATTAACCACAATGCCACATCTAAGAGTACAGTTTATTTTATTTTATTGTAAAGATACTATACAGAGGGTTACAGTTACATGAGTGAGGTAATGAGTACACTTCCTATTGAGCATTGTTACCCCCTCCATTGTTTTCCCCCTACCATCCCTTCCCTCCCTACCTTCCCCAGGTTCTTTTTTTTTGATTGTGATTAAGTGATTACATAATTTCCCGAATTTCACAATATTGTGGAATAATGATGCTCATTTAAAGTCACAAGTTCATTCTAACTTTCCTGGAGCAAATTGTCCATCACAGTCTATAACATATAATGGTGTACACATGTTATACACCATACATGTGATCAGCAGTATGGGGATATTTAGTAGTGGTTCGACCAGATGAGTGGGAGTTCTTTGTTTCTTAAGTCCTGTTAGTTTTGTCGTATCACCTAACATTTTGGATTTAGCATCCACTTATCAGGGAGACCATGTACCATTTGTCTCTTTGCTCTCGGCTTAACTCGCTCAACATGATTCCTTCTAGCTCCATCCATTTCCCTGCAAATGCCATTATTTTGTCTTTTTTAATGGCTGCATAATATTCCACTGCATATAGATAACACAATTTTTGGATCCATTCATCTGTGGTGGGGCATCTGGGTTGTTTCCATATCCTAGCTATTGTGAACAGTGCTGCAATAAACATGGAGGTGCACGTGTCCTTGTATATTGGTTCCTGTTGTTCAGGGTAGATGCCTAGAAGTGGTATGACTGGGTCGTAAGGGAGGTCAATCTTTAGCTTTCTAAGGACCCTCCAGACTGCTTTCCAAAGTGGCTGTATAAGTGTACATTCCCACCAGCAGTGTAATAGGGTTCCTCTTTCTCCACATCCCCTCCAGCATTTGTCGTTGGCTGATTTGTGGATGTGGGACATTCTGAATGGGGTAAGGTGGTATCTCAGGGTTGTCTTTATTTGCATTTCCTTCACCACCAGAGATGATGAACATTTCCTCCTGTGTTTCTTTGCCATTTTTATTTCTTCATTTGAGAAGTCCCTCTTTAGTTCCCTTGCCCATTTAGTAATTGGTTTGTTAGGTTTGGGAGGGATTAGTTTCTTGAGTTTCCTGTATATACAGGATGTTAACCCCTGGTCTGATATATTGCTGGTAAATATTTTTTCCCAATTAGTTGGTTGTCTTTCTAGCTTGGTTGCGATAGCTTTATCTGTGCAGAAGCTTTTTATTTTAAGGTAGTCCCATTTGTCGAGTCTTCTCCAATTTGTTGTGACCCTGGGACTCTGTTCAGGAAGTTCCTTCCTGTGCCTATTAGTTCAAGTGTCTCTCCTACTCTATCCTGCAGTAGTTTCAGAGATTCAGGTTTAATGTTAAGGTCTATAATCCATTTTGAGATCATGTTGGTGCATGGTGATAGGCTGGGGTCCACTTTTAGTTTTCTGCATGTGGCTGCCCAGTTTTCCCAGCACCAGTGGTTGAAGAGGCTGTGTTTCTTCCACTGTATGTCTTTGGCTCCTTTGTCGAATATCAGCTGGCTGTAGGCCTGTGGATTTATTTCTGGTTCTTCTATTCTGTTCCATTGGTCTTCGGGTCTGTTTTTGTGCCAGTACCATGCTGTCTTTGTTATTATAGCTCTGTAGTAGAGTTTGAAGTTCGGCATGGATAGCCCTCCCATATTGTCTTTATCCCCTAGAATTGTTTTGGCTATTCTAGGTCTTTTGTTGTTCCATATGAATTTTTGGATGTTTTCTGTATTTCAGTGATGTACGTCATTGAGATTTTAATAGGAATTGCATTGAATTTGTATATTAATTTTGGAAGTATTACCATCTTTACTATATTAAATTGGCCTATCCAAGGGTATGGAGGTCTCTCCAATTCCTAGTGTCTTCTGCAATTTCTTTCTTTAACTTTTTATAGTTTTCATTAAATAGTTCTTTTACATCTTTGGTTAGGTTAATTCCTAAATATTTTATTTTTGGGGAGGTTATTGTGAATGGGGTTGCTCCCTTTATTTCCCTCTCTTCTTGTACATTGTCAGTGTACAGGAAGGCAACTGATTTTTGTGGGTTGATTTTGTATCCTGCTACTTTGCCGAAGTGATTTATGATTTCTAAGAGTTTGGGGATGGAGTTTTTGGGATCGTGAAGGTATAGTATCATGTTGTCTGCAAAAAGGGATAGTTTAACTTCTTCTTTCCCTGTGCGGATCCCTTTAATGTCTTTTTCTTGCCTTATTGCCCTGACTAAGAGTTCCAGGACTATATTGAAGAGGAGTGGAGACAGTGGGCATCCTTGCCTTGTTCCTGATTTTAGGAGAATTGGTTGTAGCTTTTCCCCATTAAGTATAATATTGGCTATTGGTCTGTCATAAATGGCTTTTATTGTTTTTAGAGATGTTCCTTCTATTCCTATTTTCTCCAGAGCTTTTAGCATGAATGAATGTTGAATTTTATCAAAGGTCTTTTCTGCATCTGTGGCGACAATCATGTGATTCTTGACCTTGGCTCTGTTGATATGTTGGATTACATTTATTGACTTACGTATGTTAAACCAGCCCTGCGTCTCTGGGATGAAGCCTACCTGGTCATAGTGTATAATTTTTTTATGTGTTTCTGGATTCTGTTAGCTAGAATTTTGTTAAGGATCTTTGCATCTGTGTTCATCAAGGAGATTGGCCTGTAATTCTCCTTTTTGGTTGGGTCTTTGCCTGGTTTGGGGATGAGTGTGATATTGGCTTCGTAGAATGAGTTTGGGATAGCTCCCTCCTTCTCTGTTTCTCTGAAGAGCTTGAGGAGTATGGGTATTAGTTCTTGTTTAAAGGTCTTATAGAATTCTGCTGTGAATCCACCTGGTCCTGGGCTTCTTTTGTTGGAAGACTTTTGATAGCTTCCTGTATCTCATTGTAGGATATTGGCTTATTTAATTGGTTTACTTCTTCTTTGCTCAGTTTGGGCAACTTGTATTTCTCTAAAAATGCATCCATTTCTGCCATATTTTCTTCCTTTATAGAGTATAATTTTTTAAAGTAGTCCATTAGAATTGTTTGGATATCTTGGGTACATGTTGTGATGTTTCCCGTGGCATCCCTAATCCTGTTAATATGGGTTTCCTCTCTTCTTTTTTTAATTAATCTTGCCAATGGGGCATCAATTTTGTTTATTTTTTCAAAGAACCAGCTTTTTGTTTGGTTTATTTTGGCTATAATTTTCTGATTTTCTAATTGGTTAATCTCTGCTCTTAATTTGGTTATCCGGCTTCGTCTAGTAACTTTAGGTTCCATTTTTTCTTGTTTTTCTAGCTGTTTTAATTGCAACATGAGATTATTTACTTGGTCTGTCTCCATTCTCTTGATGTGGGCACTGAGGGCAATAAATTTGCCCCTCAGGACTGCTTTTGCTGTGTCCCACAAGTTTCTTTGTGAAGTGTTCTCATTTTCATTGAGTTGTAGGAAATGTTTTATTTCTTCTCTGATCTCTTCTGTTACCCAGGCATTGCAAGGAGTGTGCTGTTCAATTTCCATGTATTAGAGAAATTTCTGTGGTATGCTTTGTTATTGAGAACTAGCTTGATTCCACTGTGGTCAGATAGGATACAGGGGATTATGTCGATCCCTTTGTATTTGCTTAAGTTCCTTGCATGAACTATGATATGGTCTATTTTGGAGAAAGTTCCATGAGCTGCTGAGAAGAATGTGTACTGTGTTGTTTTAGGGTGAAATACTCGGTAGATGTCAGTTAATTCCGCTTGAAGTATGGCCTCACTTAATTCGGTAGCTTCTTTGCCAACCCTCTGGTTGGTAGACCTGTCCTTTGGTGAGAGTGGTGTGTTAAAGTCTCCTAGTATTATTGTATTGGGATCTATTTTATTCTGTAAGTTTGAGAGCGTTTGTTTAACATATCTGGGTGCACCAATATTTGGGGCATATAAGTTGATGATGGTAATATCCTCCTATTGGATTGTTCCCTGTATTAATATGTAGTGTCGGTCCTTGTCTTTCTGTACTGATTTTCATGAAAAGTTTATTTTGTCAGATATCAGGATAGCTCACCTGCTTTCTTACTGGGGGCATTTGATTGGTAGATCCTTTTCCAACCCTTCACTCTGAGTTTGTTTGTATGTTTGGCTGAGAGGTGGGTCTCCTGAAGGCAACAGATGGATGGGTCTTGTTTTCTGATCCAGTCTTCAGTTCGTTTTCTTTTAATTGGCAAATTAAGCCCATTAAGACAAAGTATAGAGAGATGCATTGTTGTCCCTGTCATTCTGTTTTCTTAAGTTTTTCTTCTTTCCTTTCCTCCTGTGCTTGCTAAGTTAGACTTTGAGTAATGCCTGTCTGGGGCAGGTCCCAGTTCCTGGTTGCTTTCTTCAGGTTGTGTCCCCCCTCTTAGAATTCTTTGTAATGCTGTCTTAATGTTTATGTATTCATTTAGTTTTTCTTTGCTATTAAAAGTTTTCAGCTCTCCATCGAATGTGAATGCTAGCTTTGCTGGGTATATCAGTCTGGGTTGGCAGTTATTGGCTCTCAGGGCTCATATGGTGCTTTCCCAGGCCTTTCTTGCATTCATTGTTTGTGTGGAGAGATCTGCAGTGATTCTAACTTTTTTCCCATTGTAGTATAGCTCCTTCTTCATTTTTGCTGCATGCAGGATTGTTTCCTTATTATTCAGATCTATCATTTTTTACTATAACGTGTCTAGACATGTTTCTCCGGGGTCTTGCTTGTTGGGTGTTCTATACACTTCTGTTATGTAGGTAAGATGTTCTTTTTTGAGGTGCAGAAAATTTTCACCGATTATCTTGTTGAATAGGTGTTGCATTCCCTTGCTCTGAAATTCCTCACTTTCGTCCACTCCAATTATACGAAGGTTAAATTTCTTGGCATTATCTGCTTGCTCTTGAATTTCCCTTTGGTTTAATTTGAGTGATTTTTCCATATCTGTCACTTTTTGGTCCAGTTGGTGTATTCTGTCTTCTTTATCTGACACTCTACCTTTCATTTCGTTCACTCTGTTGACCGTGGCTTCTATTGTGGTTTGCATGGAGGAAATGGATCCCTTTATGGATTTGATGTTGGTTCTCAAAGTACTGATCTCACCTCTTAATGAGGTGAGATCAGTATGCATTACCTCTAATTTGGCATTTATCTCACTTCTTACTGAGGTTTGTGCACCTTCTATTTTTTTTCTTTTCTTTTCTTTTATTTGTGAACATACTGTACAGAGGGGTTACAATTACATGGGCAGGATAATGCGTACATTTCTTACCAAGCATTGCAGCCTCCTCCTTTTGTTTACCCTTCACATCCCTTCCCAGCCTCCCCCCTCCCTCCCAATCTCAATCCTTCTCCTTCCCCCTCTTCTCCCCCCCCCCCGCACCGACGTTGTAAAGCTCGTTTTGGACATGACAACTTGTACTTCTCATTGTTGCAACAGGTCCACCTGTATCCTTAAACAACTGGTTTTTCCCCATCTCCTCCTCAAGTTATACTGACATCAAATATAGTGAAAGCAGGGGTTATACTGTGGGGGAGGGACATACAAAGCAACAAAGAGATAATCTTATAAATGCGTTAGAAACACATGCATGAAAGAAAAAAACATTAAAATACATATCTAAGGATTCATTTTCCTGACATCACATTATCTGACCTTTTCTGCTTGACTCATACATATACTAGATATTGCAAATAAGGGAAACCATGGGACCTATGTTTCTTTGGGCCTGGCTTACTTCACTTAATATAAGTTTTTCCAAGTTTTTCCATTTCCTAACAAATGGGGCAATGTCATTCTTTCTGATGGAGGCATAGAATTCCATTGTGTATATATACCACATTTTCTTGATCCATTCATCTACTGAGGGGCATCTGGGTTGGTTCCATATCTTAGCTATGGTAAATAATGCTGCAATAAACATTGTTGTGCTGGTAGCTTTAGTGTGGTCTTGTTTGTAAACCTTTGGGGAAATGCCCAAAAGTGGGATTGCTGGGTCATAGGGGAGTTCTATGTGAAGTCTTTTGAGGAACCTCCATACTGCTTTCCAAAGTGGTTGAACAAGTTTACATTCCCATCAACAATGAAGTAAGGTTCCTTTCTGTCCACATCCCCTCCAGCATCTGTTGTTGTTAGAGTTCTTGATTTTTGCCGTTCTAACTGGGGTGAGGTGATATCTCAATGTTGTTTTGATTTGCATTTCTTTTATGGCTAGGGATGTTGAACATTTCTTCATGTGTCTATTGGCCATCCTTCTTTCTTCTTCAGAGAAGCTTCTCTTTAAGTCTTTCGCCCACTTATTTATTGGGCAGTTGTTTCTTTGAGGATTTGTTGTTGGGGGTTTAATTTTTTGAGTTCCAAGTATATTTTAGATATGAGACCCTTGTCCGTTGTATGGCTAGTAAAGATCTTCTCCCAATCCGTGGGCTTTCTATTGATCTTACTAGCTATGTCATTTGCCCTGCAGAAGCTCTGCAACTTTATGCAATCCCATTTGTCCAACCTTTCTTTGATTTGTTGTGTTTCTGGGTCTCTATTCAAAAAATTTCAGCCTGAGCCAAGGAGACCTAGGGTTTCTCCTATTCCATCCTGTAATGTTTTCAGAGTGTCTGCTTTTACTTCAAGGTCTTTGATCCATTTGGAGTTGATTCTGGTACAGGGTGATATATAAGGATCTAGCTTTAGTTTTCTACATGTAGTTAACCAATTTTGCCAGCACCATTTACTGAAGAGGCTGTCTTTGTTCCATTCTATTGTTTTAGCTCCCTTATCGAAGATTAGATGGCTATAGGTCTGCAGGTTCATTTCTGGGTTTTCAATTCGATTCCATTGGTCCTGAGGTCTGTTCTTATGCCAATACCAAGCTGTTTTGATTACTATGGCTTTATAGTAAAGTTTGAAATTTGGTATTGATATTCCTCCAGCAGTGTTCTTTCCATTGAGGAGCGTTTTTGCTATTCAGGGTCTTTTTATTGTTCCATATGAATTTTTGGATTGCCTCTTCTATTTCCTTGAAGAATGAGGTTGGAATTTTGATAGGTATTGCGTTGAATTTGTAGATAGCCTTGGGAAGTATTGCCATTTTCACGATGTTAATCTTTCCAATCCAGGAGCAAGGGAGGCTTTGCCATTTTTTTAGTTCTGTGTTGATTTCCTTTTTCAAGATTTTAAAGTTTTCATCATAGAGGTCCTTCACTTCTTTAGTTAAGTTAATTCCTAGGTATTTTATTTTTTGTGGGGCTATTACAAATGGAGTTGCTTTCCTAATTTCAGCCACACTTTTCTCATTGTTGGCATACAGAAAAGCCATTGATTTGGGGGGGCTAATTTTATAACCTGCTTCTTTACCAAAGTTTTGAATCAGCTTGAGTAATTTAGGAGTGGAGTATATGGGATTCTTTAAGTACAAGATCATGTCATCTGCAAAGAGGGAGAGTTTTATTTCTTCTTTCCCTATTTGGATCCCCTTTATGTCTGCATCTTGTCTTATTGCTGTAGCTAGGCATTCTAATACTAGATTGAAGAGAAGTGGAGAGAGTGGGCATCCTTGTCTTGTTCCTGAGTTAAGAGGAAATGGCTTTAGTTTTTCACCATTGAGTATAATGCTGGCTGTAGGTTTGTCATATACAGCCTTTATTGTATTGAGGAATGTTCCATGGATTCCTAATTTTTCCAAAACCTTCATCATGAAGGGGTGTTGGATCTTGTCCAAAGCTTTTTCTGCATCTATTGAGATAACCATGTGGTTCTTATTCTTGCTCCTGTTGGTGTGATGAATAATACTAATTGATTTGCGTATATTGAACCAGCTTTGCATCCCTGAAATGAATCCTGTTTGATCGTGGTGTATGATTTTTTGGATGAATTGTTGAAGTTGATTGGCCAAAATTTTGTTGAGAAGTTTTGCATCAATGTTCATCAAAGAAATGGGTCTATAGTTCTCTTTCTTTGATGAGTCCCTGCCTGGTTTTGGGATGAGGGTTATGATGGCTTCATAGAATGTGTTCGGTAGTGAGCTTTCTCTTTCAATTTCATTGAAGAGTTGGAGGAGTATTGGTGTGAGCTCTGCTTTGAAGGCCTTGTAAAATTCCGCTGTAAAACCATCTGGTCCTGGACTTTTCTTAGCTGGGAGGTCTCTTATTGCTGTTTCTATTTCAGTGCTTGATATGGGCCTGTTAAGATAGTTTAACTCATCTTGGTTTAGTTTTGGCATGTCAATATTTGCTAGGAAGAGGTCCATTTCTGTCAAGTTCTCAAACTTATTAGCATAAAGTTTTGAGAAGTATTCCCTTATAATGTTCTGAATCTTGGTTGTTTCCGTGGTGATGTTTCCATTCTCATTTCTGAGTTTATTAATTTGGGTGTGTTCTCTTCTTTTTCTGATAAGATTTGCTAAGGGTCTGTCAATTTTGTTAAGTTTTTCAAAGAACCAACTCTTTGTTTTGTTGATTCTTTCTATAGTTTTTTGGATTCTAATTCATTTAATTCTGATTTAATTTTAATTATTTCTTTCCGTCTTTTTCAAGGAGGTTTAGATGTGTCATTAAATTGTTAGTTTCAGATCTCTCCAATTTGTTGATGTAGGAGCTCAGAGCTATAAACTTGCCTCTGAGTACTGCCTTTGCTGTGTCCCAGAGGAGCTGGTAATTTGTGTGTTCATTTTTGTTGAATAGCATGAACATTTTAATTTCCTTTCTAATCTCTTCCATGACCCACTCATGATTCAACAGTGTGTTGTTCAGCCTCCATGTGATGCCGGACTTTCTTTGGTGGCTTTTGGTGTTGAGTTCTAATTTTATTCCCTTGTGGTCAGAGAGGATGCAAGGTATAACTTCAATGTTTCTGAATTTAGACAAGTTTGCTTTGTGGCCTAAAATGTGGTCTATTTTGGAAAACGTTCCATGTGCTGCTGAGAAAAACGTGTATTCTGATGCTGCTGGGTGAAATGTTCGGTAGATGTCTGTTAAGTCTAGTTGATCTATGCAGCTGTTTAGATCTGCAGTTTCTCTGTTGAGTTTTTGCCGAGTTGATCTATCTAGTGGGGAGAGTGGTGTGTTAAAATCCCCAACAATTAATGTCTTTGGATCTATATGGGATTTGAGGGAAAGTAGTGTTTCTTTGATAAATTTGGGTGCTCCATTGTTTGGCGAATAGATATTTAGAATTGTAATATCCTCCTGAAGGAGAGATCCTTTAATTAGTATGTAGCGACCTTCTTTATCTCTTCTCACGAATTTTAATTTGAAGTCTATTTTATCTGATATTAGGATTGCAACTCCCGCCTGTTTATGGGGGCCGTTTGCTTGGTAGATTTTGTTCCAGCCTTTAACATTGAAAATGTGTTTGTTTTTACGGGCAAGATGTGACTCCTGCAGGCAGCAGATAGAAGGGTCTTGTTTTTTAATCCAACTAGACAGTCTATGTCGCTTAATTGGAGAGTTCAGTCCATTAACATTAAGAGATAGGACTGAGAGGTATTTGGGAGTTCCTGCCATGTTATCCACCTTCTTGGGGGCTGTAAAAACTGGGTTCTTCCTATGGTTCTTGGATTCTCAGTTTGAGTGCAGTTTCTTGGCCTTTATTGTGGTCTTGTTGGTTTTCTATGTGTAGGACATCTTTAAGAATCTTTTGTAGGGCTGGTTTGGGGGAGATGTATTGTTTCAATTTTTCTTTGCTATGGAAGGTTTTTATTTGGCCTTCAGTTATGAAGGAGAGTTTAGCTGGGTACAGTATTCTTGGTTGATAGTTGTTTGTTTTTAGGGCATGGCATACATCATTCCAGGCTCTTCTTGCTTTGATTGTCTCTGCTGAGAAATCTGAGGTGATTCTAATTGGTTTCCCTTTATAGGTGATTACCCTTTTCTCCTTGACAGCTTTAAGGATCTTTTCCTTGGTCTGAGTTGATCCTGTGTGGATTATAATGTGACGGTGGGATGTCCTATTCTGGTCTGGCCTATTTGGGGTTCTAAAAGCTTCTTGTATCTGAATAGGCCTATCTTTTTGTATGTTTGGGAAGTTCTCTGCTAGGATCCTGTTAAACAAATTTCCTAGACCATTAACTTCTGTTTCTAGGTGCTCCTCTACACCCATTATCCTTAGATTAGGCCTTCTGATGGTGTCTTCCAGGTGTTGGATAGATCTATCATATTTCTTGGACTTGTCTTGGATGGTTTTATGTTCTTTCTCTATAATATCTAGGCTGTCTTCAATCCCTGAGATTTGATCTTCTGCATGGTCTAACCTGCTGTCAAGACTCTCTACTTTGTTTTTTATCTCTTTTCCTTCTAGTTGGTCAGCTTTGATGGCTTCAAGTTCTTTG